>NW_006439191.1:1554590-1619399 GCF_000325575.1 Pteropus alecto
GAATAGCGTCTTGGAAGGACAAGATGGAGAAATGACAAAGGAACACGTGGAAACTGGTTAGAGCAGGGCGTATGTTCTTTATCTTGATTGCGGTGATGGTTGCATGGCGTGTGCATACAGCAAAACCTAGCAAGTCGTACACATTTTGTACAAAGATTTTCCTGTGTTTATACTTCCAAAAGCTATATTGAAAAGACAAAATCTTAAAGCTGTTTAAGGATTTTTAATTTTCGTGAGCACCTGTTGAATCTTGTCAAGCCCTTATTCTTCTAGTAGGATGATCATATGATTTTCTCTCTTTTTTTCTTTTAATGTCATGAAATAGTTGCATTGATTTTTGAAGTAAAATTATTCCTTTATTACAAGAATAATCCTAACTGACAAAATTGTTTATGGGATATAATTTTTTCCGAACACATATTATTAATTTCTATTCTTGTAAAGTCCTTGTCAAGTTTTGGTATTAATGTTATGTGTCTTTCTAGAATTAACTGTGAATGGTTCCCTCCTAGTATATTCTCTGGAAGATTCGATAAAAGGCTGCTGATAATTTCAATCATTGAATATATAGAAATCAGAAAAAGACTTATGAGCCCAAAGTACTTTTTTAAAAAACTAAATAACGGCTTCGATTTTCTAAATAAGTATAGGATTATTCAGAATATTTTTCTTTTTTGTCTTAGTTTGGATAATATTTATCTTCTAGGATGTGGAAATTTAGTATAAATTATTAAAATTATTAGTAATACAATTTATTATGTATTGAATTAAAATACATATAAAATGAACATTTTGGGGCTAATTGCTACTTTTGCCAAAAAACGTCAAAGTAGAAAAATTAGAATATTTACTTTCTCTAGTATAAGAGAGATGATTCAAAAATAGATACAAACAAAACTATATAAATCACTAGAAATATATGTACATATATTTCATTAATAAGTTACCAAGACAAATACTGGGAAACTAAGTATCCCTATCCTGTTGTTTATGAAATTCTCATGTTTGTACAACATGGAATTATAAGTGTCTTATTTTAAGAACATTTTATAATTTGATACTTTTAAGCCATTTTTATATCATTTATGTCTTTTTAGTTTATCTCTGTCTACAGTTTTAGCCAGTATTATCATTCGCATTAATTTATGTCTATTGACAATAGAAATTTTAATTGTTAGGAATACAAAGAATAGTATTCTTATGAGGAGATGACTTTGCTTTAACAAATGGAAAAGAAAAGAAGAGAAGAGAAGAGAAGAGAAAAAAAAAAATGAACAGTACCAGGAGACTGGGACTTACTTCTTAACCTGTCATTAGGTAGCAGGTTCAGGTACTATCCTGAAACTTTTTCCACATGTTAAAAAAATTTATAAAAATGGCAGTAGGACTAAGTAAGTTCTAATTTCTCTGTAAATTTTAAAGGTTTAACACACTTTAATCCTAAAATCAGTACGAACTGTGAACACAGTTACACTCTGGACCTAAAATGTTATTATGATCTTAAAAATGGTGGGCTAGTTTCAAAAATTATAAGAATGAAAAGGAAAAGGAAATAAAGAAGTTGATTTATTTTTCCAGATATTACAGAGGAAAAAATAAAAAGGAAACACATAAAAGCTATAATGGATTATTCAAAGATTATCTGCTTTTATGTTATTAAAAATATTTTCAACCTGCTAACTGTAGACTTAGTAGCTTAAACTAAGTGCTGGAATCAGCTTAGTGCTACATTTAATACATCGATCAAATCTGCCTCATGAAAAGACAACCACTCCTTCTCACCAACCTTACTTGATATTTTAAAATGTAACAATCATGTTGATCTAAAGAGAATAACATATTATATTTCACAGTAAATTTTGTACAGGAAAAAAATACTCAATACTCCATTTTAACTCGAAGCTTCCCCCCCAAACCTCCCACTCCCACCCCAAAACACACACACACACACACACACACACTGTCCCACTTTTTCATGAACTAAATATATATATACATATATGTGTATATGTGTATATACATATACACACACATACACACATATATATGTCTCTTTAGATCTTGAACAGAGTATCATACAACAGAAAAATAAGTTTTAAAAATAGTTAATATTCTGTTTATTTTGTCATCACTATGAAAATGTTTATGAAGTAGAATAAATGTCAATGAAACTATCCTGACAGTAAATGGATGTTATCTTAGAAACTGATCATTGTGTACGTGTATATGAGTTTGTGTACAGTCAGTATGGTAATCATCAGAGCAATTAAAAAGGAAGATTTCATGAGCTTTGAAAGTATAAATTCTCTTTTTAGAACTGCAGTTGATCAGATTTTTTTAAGTCAAAAGAACAGAATTACAAATAAAAACATGAATTGCCAAAAAAATTAAAGCAACATATTTAGTATTGCTGCAAGACAGAATACTTAAGCTTGCATTTTTAATATTGCTTCAAGGTGGCATATCATAAAAAAGTGTTATGTATGGCAGAAAACAAAAAGTTAGATTTTTTTTTAATAAGGAACTTTTAAAACTGCTAGAAATAAAACGATCAGAGAGTTAAAATGTGATGATGTAATTAAAAGTTGAAATGAAATTGGCACCTCATAGCCTGCCATACATATGCACCAGGAGACAAAAAATGAGACTGTCATAACAAAATCACAAAAACAATTCTCGAAAGCAAAACGACAAAAGTGGCAGAAATGAATGGCAAGCAGACCATTGAACCTCCTCAGCACACACGCACACAAACACACACACGTCAATTATATTTAAATATTTTTGTATAGTTACTATATCAAGGACTACAATTAAGTGGCACCGAGATCATAAAGGGTTAAAAAAACAGACTTGAATTTAGAAACATATTGAGAAGATAAAACGTAAACATAAATCTAATTATACACTTTAAAATGTTTTGTAAGATGTGTCAAATTGGGTTTAAAATAAATTTTACTATCTCAGATAAATTTTTATTTTGATTGGCATGAGAAAGAAGAATCAAACTTAGTCACATTCCAAATTTCCTATAGACACTTTCCTGTGTTTCCTCTTTCTGCTTTCTGTGTTTGTTCTTGAGACTAAACTTCTCAGTCACCAAGTTTAAAATTTGCAATTTTGTGTCCTTTCTTACTCCACTTCCAATGAGTTGAAAATCTCATTAATTCTTTCTCATGATTCCCTTCCTTCACAGCCTTTATGTCTATTAGTTCAAAAAAAATAATCATTTAGTCCTAGGGATTGTGCTATATGAGAACAAAATATGACTGATAAAATCATGGCCAACAATCGTGTTGGACTCCAAAATACAGTGTTCTTTTTGTTAGAACTTTTGATCTGGTCCTCACTAATTATATTGTTTAATCTTTTTTCCCTTCATTATATGTGCAAAACTCCTAGTAGTTTTATTGATGCCATGCACACAGTTTTTTTTTTTCTCTCTTCTAAGAAAAATTTGCCAAAGGTATTCATTTGCATTTTCTGTCTTGCATTATATAATCCCACTATTGTTATTAGCTGTTTGCTTCAGTAAATAATAACAGACCATCAATCTATATGATAGTGAGTGATCTAGGTAGTTTTGGATTAACACAGCCATATCATCACTTTGTAGATTTAATGCAAATCAGTGATTAATTGAAGAAAATCTTATACAGAAGAAGAGAAAGGAAAAGTTCAATCTGTATGGTGGCTTTGTTAGAATATTCACCAATTAATGTCATCTCTATTTGCAGATGACATATAGATAGAAACCCCTAAGCCACCACCAAAAAACTGTTAGTATTAAAAAACAAATTCAATGAATTTGCAAGATACAAAATAAATACACAAAATTCAGTTGTGTTTCTGTAAACTAGTGATGAAACATCTGAAAAAGGAATAAGGGGGAAAATCCTGTTCATAACAGCATCAAAAACAATAAAATACTTAGGAATAAATTTAACTAAGAAAGCAAAAGATCTGTACAATGCAAATGTAAGACTTTGGTGAAAGAAATTGACAAAGACACAAACAAATGGTAAGATATTCCACATGATTGGATAAAAAAGATTTAGTGCTGTTGAAATGTCCATACTACCCAAAGCCATCTACAATTACAGTGTAAAACCTACAAAAATTCCAGTGGCATTTTTCACAGAAATAGAAAAAAATAATCCTATTATATGTATTGTACCACAAAAGAACCTAAATAGCCAAACAAAATCCTGAGAAAGGAGAACAAAGCTAGAGGCATCATACTTCCTGATGTCAAACTATGCTACAGAACCATAGTAATCAAAACAGTATGATACAGGCATAAAATTGGACACATAGATCCATGGAACAGAATAGAGAACACAGAAATAAACCCTAGACGTACATGGTCAACTAATATTTGACAAAGGAGATAAGACTACTCAATGGGGAAATGACAGTCTCTTCAATAAATGACACTGGGAAAACTAGATATCCACTAGCAGAAAAATTAAATTGGATCCCTCACACCACTCACAAAATGAAATTAAAATGGATTCAAGATTTAAACACAAGACCTCAAGTCATAAAACTCCTAGAAGAAAACAAAGGGAAAAAGCTCCTCAACATAGGTCTTGGCAATAATTTTTTGAATATGACACCAAAAGCACAAGGAACAAAAGCAAAAGTCAACAAGTGAGACTACATCAATCTAAAAATGTTCTGCCCAACAAAAGAAACAACTAACAGAAAAAAAGGCAACCTATAGAATGGGAGAAAATATTCGCAAACCAAATTTGGTAAGGGTTTGGGTTTATATATAAAGTATATATACATATATAATATACATATATAAACTCATACAAATCAATAACAAAAAAAGCAAGTAATCAGAGTATAACACGGACAGAAGAACTGAACAGTTTTCCAAACAGCCAACAGGTACATGAAAAGATGCTCACTATCACTAATCGTCCTGAAAATGCAAATCAAGACCATAAAGAGATATCACCTCACACATGTCAGAATGGCTGTCATCAAGGAAACAGATAACAAATGCTGGCGAGAAAGTAGAGAAAGATGAATGCTTGTTCACTGTTGGTGAGAATGTAAATTGGTACAGCCACTATGGAAAACAGTTTTAAATTATCTTACTTTAAATAGCTAAAAATTCAGAAGTCTGTGACAAAGAGAAGTGTAACTTCAATTAAGTGTTTCTATATATTTAGTGTATATTGTCCCCATAATATAGGATATACTTGACATCTGAGTTTTAGCTAAATTGTAAAAATACAAAGATCCTACTGAATTGATTTTGTTTTTCATATAAATAGATGATAGACAGACAATCCTTTATAAAGATCTGAAATCTATGTCAAAAATCTACTGTTTTATCTTAATACTGGTGACTCAGAAAACAATCAAAAAACATTTTACAGTTACTTATTAGTAAATTCATAAATAATTTGTAGATAGTTCTTTAAAGAGTCATATAGATTTATTAGAGAAAACTGAGAACGTATTTTATTGTGGCAAGTGTTAAGATCTCTTCATTCCTTCTTTCTGCCTCTCCCCACCCTCCCTGGGTATCTGCAAGTAAATAAATACCCAAGACAAGCCACTAGAGTATGGTTTGGAAAATTATGTCAGCAAGAACAAATGCATTTTAGATGGCACCCTAATGGCCCCAAAGAGTTAATGAACCTGTTATTCTCCATGAACCAGATTCATTCTAAAGACACCCCTTCACAGATGAGGCGTGCAGCTGATTATATTTGTACATTTGGCCAGTTGCTTAGTCATGCAAAATAAGCGATATTACGGGCTGTGAGTCACCAACCGTCTTGCCATATGGATATAATTTTCTGGAAATCTATCTTTTCTTGACTTTATGACATTAGTATCTTACTGTGCAATAAAATATAAGATTGCTTTTGTAAAATTGTTTCTCTCCATTAAATATACTTGAAATATCATTTAAAAAATTTTTGAAATGAAAGTAAAAAGGATATTTTAAAATATCCCTTTTAATGAAATAAAGTTAAATTTCAAAATGGCATTAAACAGCATGACTGCCCTGCTCCTTGGTGGACGTGTCCAGTGGGACCTTCACACAGTCAGCTGAGGAGTGGGGGGCGTCACTATGAAAGAGAAATCGGCTAGGGATAGAATGATTCATATTTTCTTCCCCAAAGTATGATGTAGGGTTGAGATATCTTTTAGCATCATGCTGTGTCAAGTTCTACTTGATAAGAAGAATCATCTGAGCAGAACCAACAGAGCCAGTCTTCTCTGTGCATTCCTGTTATATTTTGAAATAGAGATCTTTTTATGCCTGCCGCTGACTTTAATGGCAAAGTTTAATATTCACTTAGTTAACCTGGTATATTTCCCATAAACCAACACTGTGATTGTTAACATTCAACCAGCAAATAAAAATTTAGGGTAATTGATTATCTCAAATGTTTAGGGCTGTTTATAAGGATCAAAAGTGAAATCTGAGTCTGCTGTATTGGGGAAGTAATACAATGAACAAGACACATTGCTGTTTATTTATTATCAGATAAGTAATGTGCAGCAATCAGAATTGCTTTAGAATTCCTAGGAATTTATTTTTCATGTTCTACAGGTATTTGTAGGTCCATGAGATCTTTAAGACACTCATGCTAAAGATGAGAAACCTCTTTTTAAATTGGTGACTTTCTTACAGATTATATTGTTTAATAACTTACTGTAGATTATTAAATAACTTAATGTTTAATATTATTTGGAAAAAGAAAAATATGTTACATTTGGAAGAAAATCCCAACATTGCTTATGTATATATGCATATGTTCACTTGTTTTTGTGTGTTTACAATTGCACATACTTGTGTCATTTAGGACTCTTTCAATTGGAACAGACAGTTCAAACTCTTTGAAGTATATAAGGAAATATGTTGACTGAGTTAAATGAAAAAATCAGGGGAGGTTTTTTGTTAGGTATGGTTTGATTCAAAAGCTCAAACAATACTGTATGGGTTGGCTTTCTTTCCATGATCTGGTTTCTACTGCCTGCAGCTTCAGGCTTCCAGCAACTCCAGTCTTACATCAACCTTACTTTGATGGTACCAGCCAAAAATACAGAATGTGTTTATGCATTTCCTTTTAAACAATCACATAAAAATGTCCCTTTCCTTGATAATACAGAGGCCCATGACCATAAAGGCTCACAACCATCCCCACCTGTTCTCATAGCTAGAAGGATGTGATTCTTGGCATGGGCCGGCCTGAGCTGAGTTGATTAATCCTCAAATCAGGATGAAGTCCGTCATCCTAAGTATATAAATAGAATAGAATAGAAAGTGAGAGAGCGAGCAATCCTTCAGGGGAAATTTCCAGAAATACAGTAAGTGTACGTTGAGGTGAAAAATAATATTTTTACTCTTAACCATGACAGAATACAAATTGTACCTCAGGCCAGCCCCCTTCTCACTAGATGTTTAACAGATAGTTAGTGGAGCCATCTGACAGGTCGTGGACATTGGGATTTGCCCTTTCTATTTTCTCTTCTTTGGTATGTCTGCTGCTAACCCGTCCTTTCCCACATACTATGCTGGTGCATGTCTGGTACTCTTTAATATTTTAGCACCTGTTCAGTTAGCGATTGTTCAGGAATGACCCATTGATTACAGAAAATTGTCACTCTGCGGTTTTTCAACTTGCAGGAAGGCAGGGAGGCAGAGAGGGAGGGGCAGAGGGAGGGAGGATAGAAGACTGGAAGGAAGGACTTATAACCGAAACAAACCAAATAAAAATATGTTCCTGTTTTCTCCTTAGCTTCCTGGAGCAGATAAGAAAAAATATTTGTCTTTAAAGTCTCTAAGGATGTTGAACAACAATGAACAATATTTCATATTTGAGCATCTTATTGGCTAGGACCTGATGTGTGCTGTTCTACAGAACATCCTTGTTTGACTTTTTTTAAACTTTATAATATAGATTTATTTCGTTATTAAAAAATTAACATGTTTTTATTACACATAAATAATCTAGAATGTGAAAACCCAAACTGATAGGAGTTAGGCAGTCATCACTTCCCATCTCTTCTTCAGAATTAGAAATATTGACATTTACAAAATATTTACATTATGATTTCTTTCTATCATTTAAGTACATATATAATGAGGTATTTAAATATTTTGCATTGATGTGAAACTCAACCTTAATGTAAAATAAAAATATGTGTTCAATGAAAAAATACTTTAGGAAAATATCTATTTATTGATAAAATAAGAAACAATGACTTCAGTTACTTTTGCAAGTTTAGATAGTCAGAAGTAAATTTTTATTAGTTATGATCTACCAATATATCCCCAAATCCTTAAATATTTACTATGTACAAGATTCTGTGCTAAGCCTTTGAGGACATAAATCCATTCAACCCTTTCAGCAAACCTTTCTTTTTCTTTTTATTTTTTTAAGTAAAGAAACCAAGTTTAGGCTGTTTAAGCAAGGTGTCTGTTTTAGAGGTATTAGAAATGTGATCAAAAAAAGCTCTGACATCTAAAGCTTTCTCTTAACTACTACAAATTATAATTTTATAGATTATTAATATGTAATATTTATACTCTATATTATATTATGGCAAGATATCTAATGAGATCAGTAGCAATTAGTGAAAATTATTATGATAATGTGATTAATTTCATTCTCTAACTTGAATTCTTAAATAAGAATTATTCTAAATAAAGTTTATTCAAAGATTGAAATCATCTACATAAATATTGGCTAATAATCTATATAGTAAAATGTACTTCTGGATTATAACCATGATATACACTTCATGTAAAGAAAAATGCATTTATTGTTTGCACAAAGGATGCAATAAAATAAATAACCATGTTAAAAGGGAAAAGCCATGAATCTGCCTTTCTCGTTTTTGATAATTTCACTATGTTCAAAGGTTTATTCTGGAAGTTTGGAACTGTTCAAGTGGATAATTGAGTTTGGGGGAACTCAAATGATAGATAGAATCGGTGTTAATTAAAGTACATGCCCAAGGCCTTTACAGTGCTCTCAGAAAGAAAATCACATCCCCCCAAAGCAGCCATTGCCATTTTCCCCTAATATCCTCTTCTAAAATGTAGAAAATAAACTATTATTTATTTTCCTTTCTAAAAATTATTCACAACCTAGAGATATAATATAGATCAAGCCCTCTTTTTCATTCCCAAGTACACTGTAAAGTGAACCATCTCCAGAAAAAATACTTTAAAAAAATTAGAGTGGACGATCTGAAAATAAAGGGACATTAAGACTTTAAGTTACACTTTCAAGAAGCATTACATTTTTATCTAATTTTAGAAACTTTAGAGTTTAGCCATAGCCCTTAACTATATGTAAACATTCTATTTTTAAAAATGACATCAATTTCTATCCAAAAACAATACAGTGTACTATATAAGAAAGCTCAAAAAGGCTGAAAAACTGGTATGGATACAATGAATAGTTGTGGGTCACTGATGGATAATGTAAGTTTTCTATCAGATAATACTTTGAATATTTACTGGACATGAACTGTAGCCAACTAGACTTGAAATTATTAGAAATAGTAAGACAAAATGTTTATAACTAAGCCACAGAGAATCTTAACTGATATACTTCTTTTATGTCTGATAGATTTGGGGACTATATTTTTTTCTGAAATGTTCAGTTAACACTGCTCAGTTTGGTTATTCCCTTTGACTCAGCTATACCATATATCCATATTTTCCATTGGAAAAATAGCTCAGTATTTAAGATTTTTGTATGCATCTCGCTTATCTATTCATATTAAAAGTATGCTTTTAGTCTTATTAGAAAATTATGAGTCAAACAATATTGCTACAAATATCACCATAACACATAGAGCTAACCAAATACTACAACAAAGTATGTTAATGATAATGAAATGAAACTAAGAGAAACTATTAAATGTAAAGCAAGAATGTCCATAATTGAAAACCATACCATGTCATAACCATAACACCATGAATAACCAGTGAGAAGTCAGTCTTTCTGAAATGTGAGCTGTGCTTCAGAGCAGGAGCTTCGCAGCTTAGCCCGCCATTGCGTGGCATGTGTACTGTTTATTAAAATACAGAACAGATATTGCCAAGAAATTATGGATAAATTAATATTCTTTTATGAATACTAAGTTTTGATGTAATTGCTCATTTGGTTACTAGGAAGTACACCTTAATCATCAGCCGACATGCAAATCAATGAGATCGTACTTCACTTTCCCATTAGGAACAGAAAGGAGGAATATTTTGAGAATTTTTTCCATTAAAAAGACTCCACAGGGAGATTATTGACAATATTTGAAATAATAATGCCTTAGTTATCTATTTAACTCTTTTGCTAATTTTCTATTGTATCATGTTGCCTAACTGGTGCTTCCTGTTTGCGGTAGGTTAATTTAACATGAACTGGAAGACTTTTCAGTCAGGTTAGACTTTGTGTTTTCCAAACTGGGTTCTTCACAGAATATAAAACAAAGTAAAAGTGGTTCTTTAAGAGACTCTTTAGTGGCATCAGAAAAAAATGCCATGACTTTTAATATACGTGTAATAATATACTAGTTTATAACATTTTATATAAAGGGAAATGCGTTATCAGTTGACTCCATCTAAATTCTATGTATTATCAGAAAGTATTTCCAACTTTGTGCATAAATAAATTGAAACTCAAAAAGGGACTCACTCAAGTAATGTCACTAATATATGGTGAAGTGGGAATCGGGTATGAGTTACCTACCAGTTCTGTGCTCCTGCACATTTCACAGTTTCTGAGGTAGGCAAACTTCATAGACAATAGGGTTGCAAAAGACTCAAAGAAGTGAGGGATAGAATAAGTAATAACAGGAAAATCCATAAATTAAAATGGAAAATTACATTCAGATATAGGGGTGTTTGAAGACAATTTTTTACTTTTTACTTAGTTTATACTTTTACCAAGGTCAAACTAGGTTCAATGCCTTGAATATTCTTATCAAATTTGGTTTTAATCAGCTCGTAGGATCAAAGGTTATTCAAAGAGATCCTATGATTAACCAGCCTGGGCTTCTGGGGAAGGATGCATTAGGAAAGCACTTTAATAGTGGGCTTGATAAAGGAAGGTCATCAAAGCACATTTATATTTGGGCATTAAAAAGCACTTCTTTGAAGTGCTTCCTGATGCGATTCCACTTAGTTAAATATTCTTCCAAAATGCTCTCCTAGTATTACATCCAAATGGGGAAAGGAGGTGGGGACAAACTAGCCTGGAGTTCCTGAAAAGGTAGAGAGCCTTATGCTTCTGTCAAGTTCAGAATCTTTTACTTTGTTGGTTCTATTCAATATATATATATGTTCTGCAAAGTTTAAGAAATGTATTTTACATATATGTGTATTATATGTATATATGTGTATATATGTGTGTGTATATATTATATTATCGGTCTAAGACAATATTTTACCTATCCCTTGATATTTAGGGAATTGTATAATATTTAGGGAATTATATGCTTCTTTCAGTTAGGCAAATGCATCAGAAATGCATATACTCACCAGCACACAAATTCTATTTTAATTGATTTGACTGGAAGATTTGAATTCATTGATTGGCTCATAGAACAACCACACAGCTAATTGAGTTGGAGCATAGCTTCTGATGAATATTTCCTACGTAGAGGAGTTGTGCTTCACACAGTGATGATTAGTGGGCTTCCTGTCGAAAACAACCACATCGATTTTATGTTTAGGTAGCTTTACCTAAAACGTTTCTGAAATTCTGAAATTCTTTGTTCACCTTTCCCTTTTGTAGTGTTTTGCATCAGTGTGTGGGTCAGCCAAACCCGTTTTGTGCAGTTAGTCCTGATACAGGCTTTACAGGGACTCTCGGCCCTCGAAAGGATGAATAGCAGTCATTTTACACCGTTGAATCAGTGCTTCCAGCTCCAGTCAGTAAGATGCAGACTTCACTCTTACTTCATCCTCCAAGCCAAGCAGAAAAGCCCTCACGATTCAGTCCTGCACAGCAGCCTGGCTCCCTCTGAAGAGTGAACGATGGGAAAGGGGCCCTGCGGGGGACCCGGGGCAGGTTTCCAAAGTTCTCGTTCAGAGTAGCTCTCTCTTCTCTCTGGTTGTCTCCACTGCAAACCCAAGCTGCCCTGCCCTTCCGAGTTCCCCAGATCCTCTTCTCTTCTCAGGGAAGGGCTTGTTCCACCAGAGTTCCCTCTTCCTCCGCTGTGGCCTAAAGCCTCCCGCCCAAGCCCCAGCAGGATGCTGGAGTAAACACAGGCTTCAGCTGTTTTGTTTCCCCTGGGTGGGGTCACCGCTCTGCACTGTCTTATTTCCGGTGTCTCACAGAGATCTTCTGGTCTTGTAGTTCTTTTAAGCTGGAGGGTAAATCTGGTCTCTGTTTCGACATCCTAGATAAAAGTAGAACTTCATTTGTCAGCTTTTAAGGAGAAAATTAAAAAATTTGAGGATAAATTGCTAAAATATAAACTGGGAAGATAAACACATGAAGTAGGCATACTACTCATATCAGACAAAAGGAACTTAAGGAAGAAAATAATTTGAGATGATAAAACGGGATACCATATAATCATAAAATGAAATAAAGCATTAGAATATAAAAAAATTCTGGTATAATTTTTTTTGTAGATGGATATAATTATATACTCTCAAACATGTAGAGGAAGAAGACAAGTAAAATTTTATATATCTGCAGTTACTATAAGAAAACCATTCTTTAATTCACTATTTTGATTATTGACAAATTATTACCAGCAAATCCTTAGAAAGGATGCAATTAGTAGGTTTTATCTAATGATTATATTGTAAATCAGTACACACACACAAAATAAAAACATATCTGTTTGAAGCACACATGGAATTTACTTAGAATTTGACCACAGAAGTATTATTATTATTAATAATATTTTTGTTTCTTTGCATGAGCTTCAGGATCAGCTCTGGACTCAGTTGAGTGCCCTCTTCATCTGCTTAGTATAAGTCAGTCTAATAAAGGATGTTCAAAGGAGCAAATGAAGTTCCTTGGTCTTAGTTTCAGGTACAGAAATATCGATGTAATTGGCAGGTCTCAGCAGCTCATTTAACGTTGGTGTCAGTGCCATTGGCAATGTCCCAGGTATGTGTGAGTCGCTGGCACCCATGGAGGCTCCCTGAGACAGAGCCAGGGTCATTCTAATGGGCACCCTGACAAGGCTCAGTGTCCTTCATATGATGTTAGCTAATGATAGGAATTGGACACCAATGAAATATTAAATGAATGGTGCTTTGGAACTGAGCATCCCAACTAATATCATACATATACACGAGTTCCAGATAACATAAACTTTTCCAAAAATGATTGCTTATGAATCTTTTCCTGATGTTTACAATGAAAAAATATATATTAAATAATAATATTGAAATATATGAGTGTTATTTTATTGTAAAATGTAAAATTTTTAAATTATAAAATGTGGGAAAGTATATTTCTAGATTCAGTACAAGAAAGGGTAGCTAACAGAAGACATAAATCATACAAGCCTTTAAGAACACATTTGATCCTGTGTGCCACATAATATAACTCACGACTTAGCAATTCCACTCATAGGAAAATAGTCTAGAAAAATGTGTGCATATATCTCAAGAAGACAAAAAGATTTTTTTTCCAGTAAGATTATTTATTATAGCAAAAAATACTAACTATATATGTGTAATTTGAAAATATTTATATATGTGTGTCTGAATATATAATTATATAAAAATGAGAACATAGCATCTAAAATGCATATATAAACATAAATACATAGAGGAAATATATGTATTTATAACATCAGAATATATTATAGCAAGTCAAATCTATAAACAAATACTAAATATCATGACTGATAAAACTCAAAATCTGTTAAGTATAAAAAGAAAATTTAAGAAATAGATATCATTTACTTAATGTTTTATCACAAGAAAAATATTTTTCAATCTTTCTATTGTTTAAGAATTTCCAAATTCATTATTGGCTTTACCTCTTGAGAAATAGGAAAGAGAATAGCTTGTGGAGGAATACATAAAAATCTTCTGTATATGTAAAATTTTTTGTTTAAAATGACAACAAAATAATATTTTGAACAAATCTGACAAAATAAGATTTGACAATGTTCCACTTTGAGTTTATAAAGTTCTACATTAAATTTTTTCTATCCTGTGCCTCTGAATATATTTCAAGTAGAATTAATTTTAAAAAGAAATTAACAATTTTATCCCTCAGATTGAAAGAATTCCACCATTAAATTATAGGCAGGAATCATAGGATGGTTATTAATATGAAGCTTAGCCTCGTAAAATTCCTGAGCTGAAATAATTTACAAAGTTCCCAGAGAGAATGAGGACCTATGACTCACAAATGATTACATGTGATGCTGCCAGTATCCTATCTGCCAGCACAGATGCTGCAAGAGTCTCCAGCATCTGCAAACCTCTGAGAAGGACCACAGTCCAAAAGCCTTGTCTTAGCCAAGACATCATTCACTCACATAGGATTAAGAAAAAAAGGTGCATTTGCAGATATAAAGAAATTCATAAATAAAACATCTGTTTATCTCACTTTAAGAAAATACTCCCCAAAAAGAATCCAACTAAAAATATCAAGCAGAACATAAATCTCAAGGTAGAAATCAGGTAGAATAATGAATTTCACAACATAATTAAAATATATTTTTCTAAGCTCTCATGATGGAAGAAAATGGAGAAAAACTATTAAGAGTAAAATGAATATTGGCTAAATAAAATTAATAAATATGCATATATAATTATATTACAAAATGATATAAATACTTGTGTAGATATTAATGGATATGAAGTTCCTGAAACTTCCTGAAGAATAATAAAAATGAATATTCTTGAAATACAAATGGCCGTCTGTAAGGGAAAAAATAACAATAAAATTGAAATTATAAGTGGGTAACAATCTCATTAGAATGTAAGCATTTAGATGGGACCTTGCAAAAAAAAAAAATACTAAACATCTCATTAAATGGAATTGAAGTGGTTTAACCAAAGGATTTTTAAAATGATTATGTTTTTGTGAAAAAAAGAATATTGCACCTAACCTTATACACTATTACCACTATGGAAAACAGTATGGAGTTCCTCAAACTATTAAAATTGAAATACTATATGATCCACCAATTGTACTCCTGGGTATATGTCTAAAAGAAACAAAATCACCATCTCTACAACATATCTGTTCCTCAATATTTATTGCAGCATTATTTACAATGGAATGGCCAAGAAGACAGAACGTGGAAACAACCTAAATATTCATCAATGAAAGAATGGATAAAGAAAATGGGATAATATGTGTGTATATATAAACACAAATAAAATGGAATATGGAATAATGAAATATCATGCAGCCATAAAAGAGAAGGAAACTCTGACTTTTTTTTTTTTGTGACAATATGAATAGACCTTGAGGGCATTATGACAAGTGAAATAACTCAGACAAATTAAGGCAAATGCTGTGTGACCTCACTTATATGTGAAATCTAAACAAAACAAAAGAACAGATTGGTGTTTGCCACAGGAGAGTGTGGAGGGTGAGGAAAATGGGTGCAAGTAGTCAAAAGCTACAACTTCCAGTTATAAAATAAATAAGTTCTGGCAATATGATGTACAGCATGGTGACTACAGTTGACAATACTGTAGGAGAGTAGATCTGAAAAGTTCTCATCACCCCTCCCCCCAAAATGTGTAACTATGTGAGATAATGGATGTTGACTAGACTTATCGTGGTGAACACTTTGCAATATATATGTATATCAATTCATTATGTTGTATACATGAAACGGATACAATATTACATGTCAATTATATCTCAATAAAATGAAAAATTTAAATAAAATATTAATATAAACATAGTAGAACTTAATTCATAAAAGTAAAGTCAAAATTAATTATTTTAGTAATAGAAAAGTCTAATATCCAGGAACTCAATAGCAAGTTAAAGTCATATAACAAATCAAGGAAGAAATAAACAATTTAAAGTATTTTTTAAAGTGAGAAACATACCAGTTATAACAAAAATGAGAAAGATTAAGTAGTTAGTGAGTTAAATTATAGTAAATTTATTATGTGGTTATTGCTAAGAATTAGAGATGCTTGAGAACATGGGTGATTTGGGGGAGGATATTAACAATTAAATTAATGAAGATATAAAAATGCAAGAAGATAGATCAAAGGAAGCCATATTAATTGTGATATATCTTAAATTTTGTCATTTGCCTAAATTAATTTGGTCTTAATTAGTGTAAATTTTAAATATGTTAAAGTAGTGGTTTACTCAAGGTAAACTTTCAAAAAATACTAAGAACAGTACCTGTCTGCAAATACAATTTCTAACACCTTGACATGATTGCAGATTCAAAGAGAATATTAAAACAAGTCCATAAAAGTGTACTGTTGGATTTTACTTGTTTATATCCATGAAGTTATTTTCCATATAAAATATTCCTAACATTAAAAAGAATGAACCCAAATTAAAGTAGAACATCATTTTGTTTTCTCATTTCAATTTGACTCTTTGTAACTAGTAGTACTTTTTACTCCAGGTAACAAACCAGCATTATTTTACATGATTTAGCATATCAACTATTTCTTTAGGTAATTTTGCATAATGTTTGAAACATAAGTTCTAAACTTTAACATTTTATCATTCAAAATTGCAACTTGATTTTTTATTAGATATAAAAGGTAATTTTTCTGTAATATTTGCCCAAACCGAGAATATAATCATTTATGGCACTAATATACATTTACTGTTAAAATAGTTATTCATTTACAGGTAAATATTTTGTTACAAGAAATTTATTTTGTATTCTTTTTTTGAATGTTTTAGTAATGGAGAAACAAAGTGAATCAAGTACAGGATGAACTTATAAAATGGTCAGATGGAAGTGCATCTGTATTTAAATGAATGTATTCAAAAAATCAGAAGGCAGTTACTTCACGATATCAATTCAACCTAAGTGTGGCTAAAAATCTATAAAGTTCAAGTAAATTCTTATCAAACTTTTAAAATTTTATAGCATCATATGCTTAATTGCTCTTTGGTTTCCTTGTTATATTTCTGCGGAATTACCCATTGGTCCCCTGCACTGAGAGGGTTAGAAATACTTGAATCATAAGAGATCTCTCTTCCTTTTCAAAGAGTGAGGGTGCTTATTTCCACTTGGGTGTAAATATACACACCTACAGTGATGATCCTTGTGGATAGGGATTATTTTATCAATGGCTTGCACTTGTGTTCCAGCCTTGAGTTTGCAGCTGGCTACTGTAGTCATGGTTTACATGCTCTAGTTGTCCTGTCACTTGAAATATTTATTTCAAATTTACTAATTTTTTTGCATGAAAGTGCTGCAGATATTTAAGACTGCCCTTTAGAGAGGAAAAGCAAGAGAGTGGAGATGGATATTCTGAAACTATTTTAAGACTTAAATAAAACTGTTAACCTTGTAGAACCTCTCTCCATTATACACACTGTGTTCTTTTGGAATAGTCTGTCTTATCCAAGTAGACTCCGAGTCCCTTTAGATAAGAAATTTTACATAAATATGTCCTTCCACAACATGTAGAATTGTTCTCCAAAGAATAGGTACTTGAAAATGTTTTTATGTGGAAATTATTGATAGACTTTCCTGTAGATGATGAGAATATATTATATCTCTTATTTGGCACTTTTAGTTATGATGTATTGCTAATTTATTACTGTATTTTACATAACAATAAAACAGAGTATTAAGTATTGTTATACTTTGAGAAGTACTGACCGAATTTCAACCAACTTTCTATAACCCATAGTATAAGCACTGCCTCCTTCCTTTCCTCTTCTCTCCTTAAAAAAGCCAAAATTTTAACAAAAATAACACCCTCACACTGTGTCTATTCTAAAAGCGCCATCAAAATATTTCCCAAAACATCTTAAAAAAAAAAAAAAAGCCAAACCTCCAACATTATTTAGGTCCCCAAGCATCCAGTAGTGCCCATACCACAGACCACTGGCCATAAAGCAGAGTGGATCTCTGCTTTTTAGAAGGAAGCACCTGTGCCTGTGAGGAAGCGGACAACCACGTGTGCTGATGGAGCACGGACGTGCACCCTCTCTCCTGTTCTCCTTCAAGGTTACCTCTGAGTTTCTTGGTGACACTAAAATGCTTCAATTCCTGCTTATGGAGGCATCCTAGCAAAACCTTATGCAAACGAGCTAGTCTTTACTGGCATCCAGTACCAGTAAGAGCTGATTCTAAAATGAGAGAGTTTTCTAGTAACAGAGAACTGAGATGTGCTCCAAAATCATGGAGCCTCTGGAGAGATCAGGGAATTACATAGGTTCCGTGATGCATTCCAGTTAGAAACACTCACTGTCCCCTACCCTGTTCCTTGGCTATAGACGCCCACTTTTCCTTGTATTCGGAGTTGAGCCCAATCTCTTTCCCCTACTGTAAGACCCCGCCCCTTGCAGCAGACCTCCTGAATAAAGTCTGCCTCATCATTCTTTAACAAGTGTCAGGAATAAATTTTTCTTAAACAAGACATCATATTACTCTCACATGTCACCAGTCAAAATGTTGGTTTCCTATTTGTTCCCAATTAGATCTCTAAGACTGAAACAAACAAATGAACAAACAAAACCTTGTGATGTTATACATTAAACCTACGTCGTAATCCTCCAACCCACAAAATTAGCAACTGATTATTAATTTTAGCTTTGTCAGCCTTTAGGCTTTTTCGTATAAGAGCTTTGTTGGTCAATGATAGAAACTACCTGTTTATTTTGGGGGGGTTTTTCAGTTTTGTTTTTTTTTTTTGGTCCATGTGTTAAGATGAAAATTTTAAAACATATGTCTATTATTTTTCCATGGTAGATAGAAGCAGGCAGCCAACCCCATGGGTTTTATATTCCTCGTGATCCTCACCTCATGCTAGTCTCTTCTTTCCAGCCACACAGTCTATCAAAGTGTCAAAAGGCCCTTTTTTGCAAGTGACTGTCGTTGATCACAAAAGGATCCCCCTAATCGAGCACTTAGTGCCATGGCTTGCCAAGTCTCTTTACGGAGCCTGGATCCCTGTTCCCTGCAAAACTAACAGGTTAAAAACCAAATACAGATGCCTGCTTCTTAACTGTTTCTTATCTCAATTACTGTATTGGTCAGTGTCCTTAATTCCAGATAACATAAATCACTCTGATAGTTTATGCGTAAGGGGATTTAATGAAGGAAATATATGTGTGTGAACATATACACATATATATGATGCACACATAGAAAATTTTCCAAGATTATTGAGAGGGCAGAAATATCTGTAGTCTGACTCTCAAGATAAAACACCTCACAACAACAAAACAGAACTGCACTTCCTAGTAAGCTATGCCACTGCCACACCTGAAATCCCGAATTGGGACACTTCATACAACTTCAGACGTCAGACCTATGCCGATTCCCCCAAATCAATACTAGAAAATGGATGTCTTCTTGAGTGCTCTTTTCTCTGAATACTTCACTTGCAAGATCAAAGCCTGCACAAATGCATCCCACTAACAGACTTCAAAATACTACCTTAATCCCAGATATCAAAGGATGCAAGTTTTTGCGTGTGAGAAATAGTTTGGGAGGAAACAGAGCAAGTTAATAAATAGGATCAGACACATTTATATTTATTTGTGATTTTAGATGTATGAAATAGTTTTCCCAGATACAAATTACTGATTACTTTCTTGACACTCTCTCCAAATACTGTAATAATTTATATTTCCACTAGCAAGGTGTTAATATTCCCTTTTCCCACATTTTGCATGATATATCTCATTTTATAATGTTCAGAATCATGGTGGCAATATATTGATGCTACACTAATAAATTATTTTGTCATATCTATTATACTTTCAGCAGAATTTTCATGTTATTTATGAAAGTTTTAAAAATCCATTTGTCAAATCTCTGATTAGTATAGATATTAAAAAAGATATCAGTAACGTGTGTAGATTTTTAGAAGTCTTTGATAAACATCATTTGTTAAAATATATTCATCAAATATATTTCTAATTTTATAAAAGGTGTAAACATATGCAATTGAGAAAGGGGTTAGAATTTTCCTTTGGACTTGAAATTTATATGAGATTAGTTTAAAATACCCAACTGCATATCGTGTAAAAAAAAAATTCTGTCCAAAACCAAAGTTTATGGAGATTTCTGGAGGAAGAAATAAAGGAACATTTTCACAATAAATTCTAGCATCAATTTCCTTTTTAACCACAGGTATCATTAATGTATGTATGTATATTCACATATAGTTGTACATATATTCATTCATATATATCACAAAGCACTGAAAATTGTGATAGATAGATAGAAGATTTGGGGGAATTGTGAAGTAGTTCAATCAAAATACCTTACTGAAAATAATCTTACATTTAAAGTTCTTTTGTTACTATATTCTCACTCTTTAAAGTCATTTTGTTTGCCCACCTTATACCAAGGATTTTCCTTCTGACTTGCACTGAGAACCCCACTAATATGTAATAGTATCAATAATATATTGAGATTATGCAGACATACATACACACACACACACACACACACACATATATTTTAGGCACTGTGCGTTACAGGTAATGCCTAATTTAATTTCATCAAAACCTTATGATATAGTTGTTACTCTTATCTTTACTATGTAGATGGGTAAACTGTTGTATTTTAAAAGGTAACATGCAAAATATTTGTACCTGAAATGTGGTCCCAAATATCTGTCATCTCTTTTCGGAAAGATTGCTCGTGTAGAAATTAGGGGAGTGTCTGGAGTCCTGGACTTCGTTATAAATACAATTGTTGTGGACCCGGCTGCCCTCCAGCATGTGAGAACCCTCTTAGACCCTCTGTTGATAATTAAAATCTGTCTATTTCCTTTCCTGTGGACTCTGATAGACTCCCAAGATAGTACACACAGAGGGCAGGAGTATGTTTATCATTTTATAATCAAGGCCTTTCACAGTGTCAGAGTTAGTCATTATGCATAGCAATAAATATTTATTGAATGAATAAATAAATACATGGGTGTATAATTAAGAGATCTCAAAGGAAATGAAATACTGAGAACATTATAAACCAAACTGATATCTGACTTTTGGTTTGGATATCAAAATCACTGAAAAAATTAGAATCAAAGGTGGATCAGTAAATGTCCTGCCAATATAAAGCCCATACATACATTATAAATGGTCTGTATTCATAATTTTGTGGTTGAGAGTTGAAATGAGTATATATTACACTCGTCCATGTTAAAGGCTCTTTTTTTGTCCAAATAAAATGCTAACACCCATGAGTCATATTTCTATTTCAGAAGCATAGTAAGTATAGACACAAATATCCCATAGTAATAAACTAGTTTATAAAACTTGTATAGAAATAATATGATCAGTACTTAATAGATTTAAAGTAACATTCTATGAATTATATTATGCTACAGTGAATGCTTCCAGATAACAATACTTGAAAATGTTATATATCACATCTTAATTAGCTATTTTTAGTATTCTTTAAATATTATGTGTTGAATTTCCATTTTGGAAATCAATTTGTCTCACTTGAATTTATTCAAACATGATTTTATCTATTTCATTCTTTAACAGAGACAGTCATATGACATCAAGTTATTAAGTCATCATTCAATATTAAGATTCACAGAGAAAAGGATCAAAAATCAGAAAAGTCTTATTTGCCAAAAAAGAAATTTCATCATTTCCTGTCTAATTCAAAACTAATTCAGAAGAATATTAAAATGACTTCATATTGGCATTAGAAAACTTGGCTTCACAGTGATTAATCTCATAGATTTCTCCCCAATTTGGACTGTTTCTTAGCCTTTTCTGTGATCTTCTCTGCTCTGAATCCTTAGACGCCTACCCTCAGCCCACTGCCCTTTTCCTCTGTTTTTACTCCGGGACGTTATCGGCTCACGCACAGTAAAATTTGGCCAATATTCAATTCTAAATTTCTAGCTCAGTTGAAGACCAACATAAAAAAATTAAAAACCTGCGTGTACATTTTAGGCACATGTAAAACCCTAATTATTATGTCTTTTCTCTTTTAATTTTATTTTTTAATTACAGGTGACATAAATTATTATATTAGTTTCGAGTGTGCGGCATAGCGATTCAACATTTACATACCTTACGAAGTTCTCACCACAATAAGTCTAGTACCCATCTGGCCCCATTTAGTTATTATGACCTTATGCTGGACACTACATCCCCGTGACTTACGGTATAACTGGAGGTTTGTACTTCTTCCTCTCCTTCCCCCTTTTCACCCATTTCTCATCCACCTCCCTTCTGGGAACCATCAGATCCTTAATTATTTACAACCGCGGGGAAGATTTGTCCCTCCCGCTCTAGTCCTCTTCTCTTAGATTCTCACTGGCTTCCAAGCCGTAAATCTAAAGGTCATTGTGCTGCTGCTGCTTTTTTTTTTTTTTTTAAATCAGTGGTTTTCAACCTCTATCACCTCTTCAAGGAATATATAAAATATGTGATAACACATTTTATTGTCACAAAGTAAACCAAAGCCAGGTATCCTAAAATTCTGTAATATACTAGATAATAATAAACAAAGGATTGCTCATCCAAAAATGTCAATATAGCCTGTTTTAAAAGCAATATGCTACTCACAGTGTGTCAATCTAAAATCCTCCTTCCTTTACTGCTGCAATGTCTTAAATTTATTTCTTATTTTTGATCCCTAATACCAATTGCTGTTTCAATATCTCATAAGATCTTGGTTTTCCTACTGCAATGTTTTCCAAAATGTTGCGTGAATTGAATCATTCATTTATTTACTCAACAATTTTTTAAGTGCCTTCAATGTGCCAGATATTGTTCTAGGCACTAGGAACAGAGTAACGAATAAGTCAGACAAAGTACATTCTTTTAAATAACCTCATTCTTGTGAAAGGAGACAAATTAGAATTTTCAATGAAACGTTATTATTTTATTATCTCACAGCCAAACATAGGCAGAATTCACCATTCACAGGTTTTCCTGTGCGTTGTGTTTGAAGACACTCTGGAGTGCACACTAATCATAGTCTAATTATTCCCTAAACACAGAACCAGGACTACACTCACTGTCCCCTTCCTCACAACTTGTGCTGCCCATGGATAAGTTAAGATTCTTCCCACAACTCACCAAATGACCTCAGGACAATCACAGCTCATGCTACCGATTTAGCTTCCTTAATTTATTTTATTTTATTTTTTATTTTTAGCCATCATGGATATTCCCAGATCTCTTGAAAATTAAAAACTTTAAGAAGTTTGTTTTTCTATCCAGATTTCAATTTTACTATTAATCTGACTCAAGAATTTTAGAAAATATAGCCTGCAGTTTCTACAGTAGGAACCCACATTATATTATCAGTACACTATTAGATTCTATCAGCTAATAATTTTTTAGAATTTCATATGAATGCTTACAATTGACATTTTCTTATGTTATTCTTGTACTTTTTAACCCATTTAATAATCATGGTTACAGACTGAGTATATTATGTTTCTGACTTATCTCTTAAAATGAAATGTATTTTCTGATTCTTGCAGTTTTACTCACCATTTGGATCTAGAATCTTTTTTGCATAGTGAGTTATTTATAAAATTTAATTTAATTACTTGTCCATTATTCATACTGTCTTGAAGAATTCAGCAACCATAGGTAGCACCATACCCCTGGGGAAAGAGCTGATACGGGTGTTCTAACTTGTGACCACGTGGGTGGGTTAAGGTTTAAGGTAGTTGCTCCAGTGGGTAGACTCTCTTAGAATCACAATTAACTGTTAAATGCCCGCATTTGCTGATCTTGCCCTCACAGAAGCTATTCTATTCTCGGCAAGCCGTAAAGGCTTTTATACCGACTGTATTCAGCGAAATACAAGAGATTAGAAAATGGACGTGCTGGCAGATTTGCACCTCTCACTGCGTGTCGTTCATCCCAGGTGATCATATTTGGTCCTCTGGCGCTGAACCTCTGCCGTTCTTCCTGGACATCGCCCGGTTCACTGTTACTTCAGAGCTGTCCTCCACCCTAGGGAGACGAGACCGGACTCTGAGTCTCTCTGTTGGTTTACCCAGATTGTGAGAGTGAGTGAGTGAGTGAGTGAGTGTGTGTGTGTGTGTGTGTGTGTGTGTGTGTGTGTGATCTTCCTCCTTCTCTAGTATTACATCTGTGCAAGATAGCAATACTGTATCTTCAGTGATGAAGAAGTAGCAATTATTACTTAAGGGCATACACACAAATTGATTTGATCGCCCAACATATTTGAAAACTCTACTTTCACTAACAAAATACTAGCCTTCTCATATCTATCTATGTGACTGGGGTTTTGTGATAGAACACATCTCCAGTACTGATAAATTTTGCTTAAAAGATTAATATGTCACTGGCTAATCATTAAAATGCAAAAGTGAGAGATCTGATAGATCCCCAGATTACTAAATACACGTATTGTTACTATGTGACTTAAAAAAAATATTCTCTATCATTTGTATTTCTTTGAGAATTTTAGTTGGAAAACTGAAAATCTGACAGAAATCAACTTTCATACATTTTTTCACTCTAACTGGCAAGATCAGAAATGTCATGAAAAGTAGATTGTCGCACAGTATTTGTTCTACTTCGGCTGGTTTCTGAACTGCTGCAGACACATTGCCATACACACGCATACATAAAATCACATTCTAGAAAGCTAAAAGGAATTAAAAATGGAGAGAGAGCTGCATTCCATTATTCCCTTTCTCCATATGTTTAAAAATTAATTGATCTAAATGACAAATAAAACCTAGTAATTTAATTTTTTTTTTCATTTATAAGTGAACTGAATGTATTTTATAACTGCTGGTTAAAGTTGTTTATTATAAAAGTATTTGAACTAGCTCAAATTTTAGATAAAATGCAAATTTAGTTTTTAAATATGTGACTGCCTATTAAGATATTCCATTCACATGCTAATTTTACTTTTAAAAGAATTAAGACATGTACATAGAGAGATAACATAATAGCAACATATTATTTAACAACCCAGCTCATTTAATTTCATTTAATTTTACTCTAGGCGCAATTAAGTCTAGATAGCATAGTTCATATGTTTTATGGAGCATTGAACTGGTAGCCTCAGAGAGAATCGTGAGCGTTACTGCTGCTGTCTCAGGCAGAGTGGGGGATAATAGGCCAATCTTCCCTCTTGATGACTCTTGCCTGACCAGAGAAGATGAGATAGTAGAGGGATTGAATCATTTTTAAAGAGGCTTTTGTGCAGAATGGGGAGCAAACTATCAATTGAGTTGTACTTGACAGAAAATGGCACTTTTGCCTTCGGGCATCTTTTTAAGAGTAAGAGCAAAGTTATATTTAATACCTTCTCGATTCATACGATGAACATGGATTCCTCCCATATCAGAATAAATGGTACTGTATCGTGGTGTCAGTACTGTTATCATAGATAACTTCATATAAAATAGAGGATATAACCGCATTTAAGCTAATTTCCTGAGATTGATTTTTTATATATATACGAAGATAATATAATTGAAAAGACAGGGGAATTACCACCGCACTGCATTACAAAGACAAAAGAATACCGAAATTCCGAAATAGTACTTAAGATACATGCCAGTTAAGCTCTCACTTTATAAATTAGTGATGAAAACACAGCCCCTTTCTGTGAATCACAAAATGCCATTAATGCTATTTATGTGTCTATTGTTTTTATCTATAGACTATGAAAAATAAAAGCTATTCTATATCTTCTTATTAACCATAAAATAAGATGAATTACCTACATTTTTATTTTTCTAGTACTTTGGGCTTCCATTGGCTTTACTGAATTTCCTATTTTCTCAGCCTTCTGATTTGATTTTTTTTTAAACTAAATAGAATATCTTGTTTTTCTCAATTTTAATGAAATAATCTATTCATGGCAGAAATTATAAACATATATGTCAGAAATTGTGGGAGGAGATACTGAATTGATAGTAATTGTTTTACAGTTATAATCAGTTTGGTTTAGGATGATTTCAGGTTGTGTATATATATATACATATAGTAAATTTATATATATAGTAAATTTCATTAAGTGATAAGATTAATTTAAATGTATGCATATCAAGTGAGATTTTTTTCTGAATCAGGGAAAATATCATTTATTATAAAACTAAAATATTCCAAAATAGAATCTTTAATCACAAAATTATAAAGAGTTAATTAGAAGATATTCCTTGACTGTCAAACCCATTTCTATATATATGTGTGTTGAGGTAAGGCAGGTAGAAGGGCACGTATGTATATGTATTGATTCAATGGATTCAAATGAAGAAGGAATAAGCTTTTTCTTTTAAAAAAAATTTAAATCTCTTTGTGACAAGCCTAGCCAGTCATTACAGCCATTGAACTATGCCCTTCCCTTGGCAGAGCGATTTGCTAAGCATTACTAGTTTAGGTAATCCAAGACATGGAGACGATGGACAGGTATCAAGGGAATGAAAAACACTGCCGTCCGAATCAGCCTGACCAGGGTGATGGTGGCCTGGCTAGAGGAGCAGAGCTGAAAAAGAACCTGTGGCGGAGAGCTGTGTGGCAGGTCTGTGATGGGATCTTCTCACATCTCCTTTTCCTGGTAATGCATATGCTTCAGAAAGGAAAGAATGGGGAACAATAGAGTTTGTACCATCCGCCTGTCCTTAGCAGTGCAGAGCAGAGCTGCACTCAATTTTACGTTCTAAGAGAAGTGAAACTCGTGCCATCAATATTCTTTCTTTCTTCCATTATACCAGTTTTAGAAACAACACTAATCCTTCTTCATTTAAGACTAATCTGTGATCTTTATCCAGTTCTTTCTGTTCTCATTTTGTTTGTGATCAATGCTTATTCTCTCTTCCTTCTCTCTTTTCAGTGTTTCCTTTCAATAACAGAATCTTAGATCCCAGCTATAAACATCCTAAAATACCTCATGTTTTCAAAGAAACCCTCCTTCAGTTGATCTCAGGAGCTGGATTCTGAATTTCACTCATTTCTAGTCTTATTTTAGTGGGCCCTGCAATTCTGTCACAGAGATTAAAGTACACACTATTTCATGATTTCTTTTTAATCTTGTGTATCACTCAGTGTGTTTACTCCACGTTTCTTGCATACTCTAGCAAATGAATAATCAGCATACCCAATCCCACTGTTAAAGTGGTTCCAGGTATATTTCCGTAAGAATTTGCAACTGATCATGCAGGATTAATCCAACAGCATTTTAGCCCAGGAGATTCCTTTATTTTTATTCATTACCATAATGCGATTAGTCATTTTATAAATAAATACATGGCTTATACTTACTAGTACACCTAGACCAAGACCCTTTATCCTTTAAATGGAAGACTCAATCTATCAGATCTTTCATGTTGACAAAAAGAAAATTAAAATTTCACTTTGGCAATCATGTATTTTGCCAAAAATGTACTGAAAGCTGTTTTCCCTTTTGTTACTGAAACATCCATTAATAAAATTATGCAGTTAGGGGGCTTTTAAAAGCTTTAAAGCACACTTAAAGGCAACTTAGAAAGAATGCCATAGGATTTTTAAAGGCTTTATGGAAGGAATTCATAACTCACTCATTAACTAATTTGAATGCTTATAATTTTACTCCCAAATTTAACTACTTCTAAATAAATCATTCTAAGTATCTGTGGTATTTCTTTTTCCTTCAGATTATTTCATTTGTCTGTGTTCCGTGCAGATAGAAAAATTATTAGGCATTATTTAGCTCCCACTACACTACTTGAAATTTGCTAAGTCATTCTTCAATGGGAGGTTAAGAAATATTATATATATATGGTATTGTAATTATTTAGAGAAGCTATCCAGAAGCATTATTTTATTTTATCTATTTTATTTTTTATTCTTTTAAACATTACTTTAGAATTTAAAAATATATAATGAAAAGAAAATCTATCATTTCAGTGAGTCATCTGACTATATGATTGTAATTTAGTGCCTATAGTTACACTATGCATCATGATTGACACAAATAGTTGAAAATCTGTTTTGAATGACACTGTAAATTCATGTGAAAAACTTATCATTGTGCCAATAACTTACACTTGAGTAGGAATAGAGTTTTAATCTTGTTTTATTGGAAAATTCAGATCTGATAGACTTACTCATTCTCTCTGATGTAAAAAGAGATATAAGCAATATTAACTATTATTCCTGATTTATAAGAGTTACTAGAAAATAGCATATTCGGTTAATAGCACAAGATCAAAGTAAGATGATGGTCATGCGTAAATTTACAGTGTGAACCATTAGGATTACAGAAAAAATATTTTCAATTTTTAATCACAAGACCAAGAAAATCAGAAGTTCTACAGAGATCAATGCCTAATTAGCAAACTAAGGAGTAAGTCAATTTTTTTATTATAGAAATGTTGAAAATCTATATAAAGTTTTACTGAGAGGCCTTTATACATACATATATGTATACATATACACACATACCCACAATTCTTTTTCCAAAGCTCTTAAATCCCAAGTTCTGGAAATAGTCACATGATCTATTAGTGGAAAATGGTATGCATTAGCATGAGGTTATTTGTGATCTTTATATATTTCATTGTAATTACATATGTTTTGTTAAAAATATGTTAACATATGTTAAAATATGTTAATTTAGAGTTTTCTGCAAATCTGCTGGGACTGTATGTATTCATTAACTTTATAAATTTGGAAATTCTGAATTCAGCAAGACATGTCCTAAGAGGTTTCTGATAAGCAGTTCATGAATATGACATCAAGAAACATTAATTAATATACCTCTGTCCATTTTTGCAATGGTTTATTTATTTAAAAATAGCTAAATACCTGTATAATATAATATTTAATTGCCTGCATTGGAATTAGTGCATAAATTTCAATATGTGCCAGTAAGTTGGCATTGAATGCAAGACTCTACTCTTTTTTATGATACCAATCAATTTGTCAAAATGGTGCTAGTTTATGCTAATGTCTTGGCCAACTATTAATCATGCTTCATTTCACTCTCAGACATGCCAGCATTCTGACTATAAATTAAATATCTTTCTCTTCCTTCCACTCTTCTAACCCCTTCATTCTCTCCCAGGATCCCTCTGTCCCCATTCCAGGGCTGAGGAAGTCCCCCACTTCTTTCAAGATACCCCATATCCAGAAAGCAGGTTAAGACTGTCTGGACATATGACTGAGTTCCAATATCAGTCTGTATGTTAAATACAAGCAGTTATTTGTTGTCCTTTTTAAGATAAAATAAAATTGAGTCGACAATCATATTTTAGCACCACAGCAGATCTCAGTGATCACTTCACGGATTCCTCTTCAACCTGGGACATAGTTTTGGGGATGGGCCAGGTGGAAGAAGAAAGTAGGCAGATAAGCAGTGACACAGCATACTATGCCTGTAAATGGGGCTGACTTCTGGCTTTGTCATGAGTATGATCGTTCCTTATGTGTTCCGTAGTACATTTATCATACGCAGCTTGAATCTGAAACATAGTAGGTAAGGTCAGTTTTCCTTATAGCTCAGCTCAGTTAGTTTGCTGTCAAGACATGCTCCAAGACTTCTAGTCTGCTTTCTCCACCACTCTCTGTACCTAAATGTGTGTGGATGAGTTTATGGTTTATTTAGGTTCTGTGAAGATATATGTATTTAGCTGCATGCCAAGTTCCCAACCATTTTCATTTCCTTATGGTTACTGTTATAGTAATGTTATGCTATATTTTTTATAAAAAATTAAAAAGTGCTAAGCAAAATAAAATTTTTAATAAGATGGTTATGATTAAAATCGTTTTATGGTATTACCATTACTTTTTGTATATCATGATAGTCTTTACTATTAACAATAGAGAAAATTTTAATTATTTCATTTCTTTCTACTTTTCTTAAATTTTGTTGTTAGGAGAAAATTTGATTCTATATAGAGACAACACTTCACTAAGTCAATACAGTTATTGTCTTCTCTAAAAATTCACAAACTGACCACCTCTCTCAAAATAACTTAAAACCAACCTGCCTTGGGCAAATACATTCTGTTTATTTCTGTTCTGTTTCACCCTGAATCAAGTGTAACAGATGTATTGCTAATATGGACCTAATAAGGATCTGGAGAAGTGCCCTTACAGATTAGAGTGAACAGATGAGCAGTCAGAGAAAGTTTAGAAATTGTATAATCAACAATATCTCCATGACCTTTAGAAACATAACTTATAGATTAAATCATCACTTTGTAACTTTTCCCAATGTATTTACATATCTCTTAAAACAGCTGTCACTCAAGTAGAGATTTCCAGTTGAATTATTTCTCCAGTTTTGGTGAAGAAAATTTTATTTAATAGAACTCTACTAAGGTTCTTTTATTTTAATATAATTATGTTTATAAATTCTATCTTGTTAAAAAAATCATGGCCTCCTTAAAATATGTCATCATTTGTGGTAAATGCAAAATTCTTCAGGGAAAAATATATTCTTAATATATTTTTTAAATCCTTTTAATCTATATCACCAATCTTAAATTTTACTATGCCCCTTTTAGAATACATAGGACACCAATTTTTTTTTCTTGATGGCTTTAGTTTGCTGTACAGATTTTCCTGTTTATGTTACATTCTAACATTGGAGCTGAGTCAAGTGTATATACATAATTTGAAGAGTGAATTCAAATACTTGTTCAGGCGGAAAGCTGTATGCATTTAGATAAGAGGGTACAAGTAACAGAAGGGAAAATAACCTTGGAAATTGTCTTCTATGTTTGCTAATTCAATATGTTTAGCTAAATCAAATAACCTTTATTATGAGTTTTCAGTTTCTCTTTAACATAAAAATACAGAGATGTTTATAGAATTAATGTTTTTTCAAAAATAGATTTGCCTGAAGTTACTTATTTTTACCATAATGTTTAAAGAGGACCAACTAACAAACTATACAAATGAGAAGAGTCAACCCCAAAACCTTGTGCTCTTATATGTCTATATAAATGGCAGAATGTATAAAACAATATTTTTCCTTTTTAAGCTAAAATTTGTTCTTATAAAAAAGCAGTGGTATAGTTTAGTAAAAAATGTTTAGAATTCAAATCAGGCTATCTGCTTTTTATTCAATGCTTAGTGCATTGGACATGATATTTTGTCTTCTCATGTCACAATTTCAGTTTGCAAAACAAGCATTGGGGAGGGTAAATGCATAATATATTTTAAAACATATATGAAACATTTGACATGTGGTGCTGTGCCATTAATCCCAAACAGTGATTTAGTCAACATGGCCCTTCCTTTCTCTGCAACAAATTAAATAATTCTCTATATTTTTAACAACAACAACAGCAAAGTTGGGGCTATTTTAATTGATAAATAAAACAGTTACTTATTTATTTATTATAAAAGTGTCTTATTTCGAGGAACACAAGCCTATTTAATAGCAAATTAGAATATAATTATTATAACTCGACCAGAATTTCCTAAGTGGTAATAAAAAATTTTGATCATTAATTTGTCAAACACTTTTTTTTAATCAAAAGGAGACCAGAATTTCATGGGACTGATTTTCAAGAACTAAGATGATATTAATCCAAAAATATCATCAATAAACATAAACATACAACTGCGATTTGGACTTCATTTTAGATAGCGATCACGTAAATCGTCATTCTCAGTAATATTCTACTACCCACTCACCTATAATCTACATTTGCTTAGGTTGAAATGGTAAAGTCTGGCTACAACAGGATTAATTTTGACTTTATTTGTAAATAGTGTTCTCAATATAAAGAACACTTTTCTTTTTGGAACAATTGAGAAGGTGGCCCCATTTTCAAAAACAAAGTTCCTTGCTGTTCTTGATCAAGTCACATAAATAAATAAAGTGAATTATTACCATCATCACCAAAAAAAAATTATTCCAATAGCCATTTTCTTTCAACTTGGGACTTAAATTATAAATGTTATCTTTAATAGTCGGTAAAAACTGAAAATATCTAATTCACTTTAAAAATACCAATAGTTTGCATTTATTTAAACATAGATATGGAAAGATACTGTTGATATAGAATCTAAATTAGAATAATGTTAATAAGCATTTTATTATTTTTGATGTAGTTTGTTGTTCCAGATGGATAAATTATTTTCTGGTATTCATGCCAATGTGAAATTCAAGGAACATTTCAGGCCATGGTCATTAACATACCCTGATAACCTCTAATAATCATGAGCAACATTGTGCCACCTACAAAAATTGAGTTGAAATGCATCATTAAGCATATTCTATATATAGCTGTTTTTTTTCTTATTTGTACAAACTTAATAATATATTACATGTTTTACTGACTTACCTACAAAATTAAGAAGAATGATGTTTGGAGCAGATCAATGTTTTTAACAGAAAGTAATTTTAAAATAAGAAGGAATCCTATTTGTGCAAGGAAACATAGGGGCAGATAATGGGGTCTCATTAAATGTCAGATCCTGGAGGTCAGAAATGATGCCACACTTCATAATTTATCCCCCTTAGTGTACCTATCAGTGTTACTTAAAATTCAAAGATTCAAAGGGATCTTAAGTCTCATTTAATAATTCTGTTTCTTTTTACACATTCTTAACTGATTATATACCCATAGTTTAAAACATCTCTGGTAATGGTGAATTCAGTATTTGTTAAGGCCGATTATCTTTAGTTTCATGACATAATAAATACTTAATAAATCTTTTGAATTTAATTAAATAATTAATTAACTATCAATAAATTAATGTCCTACTCCATGGGAAAGAGGGCATCTATAAAAGCCAGACATTCATATTCCTTTGAGGATTTTCTGTTTAAGACTTCTTATATCCTTTCACTACATATATTATTTCAAAGACAGAAAGAGAGAAATTAATATTCTATCTAGACCTACTGATCCTATTAAATGTATCTGATAGGGACTTAGGTTTGCTAATTTTTTTCTTTTAACGGAACTAATGGACTTGGAAGTGAGGTTACCAAAGGTTTCAGGTACTTCTCCATCACGTCTTTTAGTTGATGATACTGATGCCATGCGATAATTAAATATTGTTCAGATCATTTTTTGAAAAATCAACAAAAATCTTTTAACTTCTGAACCAGAATAATAAGATCATTAATGAGCTAACTAATTATTACCTAAAACAAACTTGCAGGAATTTTACTTTTATAAAGAATCATGAGAATACCAAACTGATAGTTACAGGGGAATCCAATGGGATAAAACACTCTCTAGGTGATACAGGGGGAGAGAAAAGATGTCTTTCACAGTCGGTAGTCAGACGGTCTCTAATGTAATCATAAAATATTCTGACTACTCTCCTGCAACTCTTCTATTTTTGATCATGCGCTTAAGAAAGTCGTCTAGAGAGGTTGTAACTCATATCCAGTGATTGGCTCACATGAAGCTGAGACTATCACTCACTGTTGTAATTATTTAACAATCGCAATATTGTAATAACTAAAAACTAGAAAGCAAAGCTACCTACATGCATTGATGTAGAATAAAGATCCACATACCTATTAATTTAAAAATACAAATTAAGAGTAGATTTATAGAATAATTTCATTGTGGTACAAAGTGTATGTGTGTGTGTGTGTGTGAGAGAGAGAGAGAGAGAGAGAGAATAAATATGGGAAACTTAGAGGTGCATAAGAGAATGTTTAAAGTGGTTCTTATTGAGCGGGTAGTCAACTCTGTGGGGTGTGGAAAACTTGGCAAAATTAGACCAAAATTAGACCAAAATTAAATGTTTTTAATTATATATTTTCTGTACTACTTGAATTGTTTTTGACTTAAATACTTATTGTTTTATAAATTAAAATAATTACTCCAAGGAAAGGTTACTGCTGAATACAACACATAAGGAGAGAGATTACATATCAATGGAAATGTTATATTGTGGGTCAATTTTTACATAGAAAATTTTAAGGCTCCGCATTTACCGTGGTGTTCCAATAAACTGCGCAAAGTGAAAAGTTTTGAAAATTTGAATGCATGCCTATGTCTTAAGAAAATAAGTTAAATATCAGTGCTTTCTGGCTGCTATGAAGTGAATTTTAAATACAGAGTTCAACCACAGCTTTTTAGAGTAGAACCGGAGGTACTTACCAAAATTAGAGAGAATATTTTAATTTAAAAAATTAACACAATTTTATTTTCATACATGTGGATTTATCAGAATCAATTAGAGAATTGTCTTCTCCCTCTCTTGAGAGCACAGCCATAGTCTCACATCCTGAAATTCTTGTCTTTTCCTGACTTTGAATGTATCAGGAAACTATTAAAAAGCATTTTTCCCCTTAAAAGTCTAAACCAGGACTTTCCAATTTGATTATGAAATATCAATACCTATATTTTTTTAATTTTGTGAGAACAGTTTTTCGCACAATTATGATCTAACTGCCCCCTGGTAGAGTTCACTTCCACCCTCACCCGCAGCTTCGCTTCGTGTCCGTGGAGACTCTGGTGTGATGCAGAGTTGTGAGTGAGCAGCAGAAAACTCTAAGTCTTGTAGAGAAGAGCAAGAAACCCAAAACAGTGAAATGACTGCCTCAGAAAGCCTGGATTCCCAAGACCGGGCGGGTCCGGGGAAGTGGAACCCATGTCTCGTGCAGACAGAGCGCCCCAGATCGGAGGGCCCGCGGGAGAGTGGGCTGGATGTGCGTGCACCCCGACACCAAACGTGGCGTGTTATGATCTCTTTAACAACTATCTGGTGGCACGAACAAAGTGGTGCCACGTTTATTACTTGCTCTAGGAGAGCAATGTGGTGACACGTTTATTACTTGCTCTAGGAGAGAGAAGTCGCAAATATTTCTTGAGCTCTCCTATATTTCTCAGCTTCCTTCACAGTTAGGTTGGTGCCTCCTCCATTTGGCTACTGTGAGGGAACATCATCTGTGCCACTGGGGAGGCACTTACAAGCTAGTGTCCTCCTCTAGCCTTCCCTCCCCTGCCGAAACCGAGACCTCAGGGAGCGAGCAATCCACATGGTGCGATTACACGGCAAAGGGCCTCCTGGCTCATATCAGGATCTATGGGGCCAAGAAATCAAATCGCAGTGAATTAAATCACCCGGACTTCAGGAGGTGTTTGGAGTGACGTCTGGCATTTCTTATCTTGACAAACGTCTCTATTTGTACGGGACACATAGACTTGAACAACAGTCATCTTCGCTGCGCACATGATGACGTGAAGGCATAAAACTGCAGCTTTATCTGATGAGTAATAGAACACCCTGATGTCAGTGAGCAAAGCTCGCCCCCAGGTCTCACTTTCTGAATAACATTCTTCAAGAAACCAGGGCTTCTGGGCAGTAGGGATAATTTCAGGGCTGGGATAAGGGAATTACAAGAAGAACCTGAAATTCTATGTTCGAACAGAAAGCGAGGAAGGGCTCAGGGACATGTCAAAAGCACATCAAGTCCACCAGGAAGGTTTTCACCGGTAAATCTGTGACATTTTGGAAATAAATAAAAATAGTCACAGATGGTAACTGTTCTTTTTTTTTTTTTAATAAATCTTCATTCATTTAAAAATTTTATTTACTTATACTTATTTATTTATGGCTATATACAGTACTCATATTCTGTTCTGCTTACTTTTTGTTGTTGCAAGTGTATATTTAAAAAAAATACCCACCCTCCCACTTTCTGCTTTTTGGCAAACATCAGTTTGTTCTTTATATATGAGTCTGTTTCTGTTTTTTGTTTATTTATTTATTTTGTTTTTTAGATTCTACATATAAGTGAGATCATAGGGTATTTGTCTTTCTCTGTCTGACTTATTTCACTCAGCACAGTACCCTCTAGGTCCACCCATGTTGTTGCAAGTGGCAAGATTTCATTCTTTTTTATTGCAAATAATATTCAATTGGATATTATTCAGCAATAATATAATCTGTGATATTGTATATGTATATGTATTTACATTTTCTTTATCCATTCATCTATTGATAGACACCTAGGGTGCTCCCATATTTCGGCTATTTTAGTAATGCTGCAGTGAGCATAGAGGTGCCTATATCCTTTTGAATTAATGTTTTAATTACTTCAACAATTAATTAAATTAATAATATTTTAATTAATTTAATTAATTCAATAAATAATTCAATCCCAGAAGTGGGATTGCTGGATTATAGAGCATCTCTATTTTTAATTTTTTGAAGAATCTCCAAATTGTTTTCCATAGCGGCTGCGCTAATTTGCATTCCCACCAACAGTGCACAAGGGTTTCCTGTTTTCCACATCCCTGCAGCATTTATTTGTTGATTTATTGATGATAGCCATTCTGACACTGTGAGGTGACATCTCATTGTGGTTTCGATTTGCATTTCCATGATGATTAGTATTGTCGAGCATCTGATTGTAACTCTTTAAATAAAAGAAAAATCTATTTTTGGAGGAAGTCCTTGAGAACATGGGACCACTGGCTGACCAGTTAACTGGACCCCGGGCAATCGGAGGCTCCTCACTTCCGCCCCGTTCTTGGAATGTACGTCCCACCTACCATCCCCATACCAGTAGCCTTGAGGGAATTCTGTGTTGAGACCATCTGGTACATGAGACTGAACCCAGTGAGGGCCTCCGTATAAACTTCTAAGATTCTGGCAGGTGGGTTTGGAAGCCTACTCGTCTTGTGCTGCCCCAGACAAGCCTTGTATGTGAGTCCCTTTGCTTATTCAACTGCTACTTAAGAATTTGGAGTGTTCTCTCCTCTCTCCCTGCCTTCCGTATACAGGGCCAGTTTCAGATTTCCCTGGGGGGTCTCCCAAGGTTGCCAGCCAACATCCATTGTTCTATATTCTGTAATATACATACATATAGAATTAAGTGAAAGAATAAATAAATAAATGAGAGAAGCAAATTGCCAACCATTAACTAGAAAATGAATGATGTATTTTGAAACTGTAATGGATGGTAAACTAATGAGTTAAAGTTTGAAGAGTAATAGAATGTTATAAAAACACAGTTATCTGCCAACAAATTACTTATTAATTATAAATGGGAAATCAGCAACTTTCCAGTGTAGAAAACTGGTGGCCACTACCTTGATAAGTCATTAAAAGCAGTATCACTGTTATTGGGGACAAGCCAGTTCCACACACCTCCTTATAAGATGCTCCGTGAAGGACACATCACATCAGGTCATTGACATTCCTGCAAACTACCTAACCTGAATGTAGTTATTGTGCAGTCCCAACCTGAGAGGCTTTCCCCTGAATATCTGGCCTGCACTCTTCCAAGCTATCAAGGTTAAGGAGCACACACACAAATAGTGTGAGACACTGCTACATATTATAAGAGAATGAAAAGAATTGACAGCTAAATGAAATGCATGTTTCTGGATTGGAACTAGGACTGGGAAAACCAGCAGCTCCAAAGAACTTTAGTGGGAATTGGCTCTGTGTGTACATGTTCTATATGTAATGGATTATATCACTTGTCTCTTTAAATAAGAATCCATGATTCTGTACCAATATATAAATATAGAGAGATATAAAAGAATAAACAAATGGGATAGGAGCTAAGTGAAAACTATTAAATAGAAAAGGAATAATGTACTTATGAATTATATGTGCTAAAACTAAAGAGAGAAAGTTTAATGAGGAACGTAATTACATAGATATATATCTGTGTTCATTGATAGATATGCTTTGTGTGTATTCTCAACTATTTACATACATAAATACATGTCTGTGAATTGACTATTTTAGTTGACCCATTACATATAAATTCAATTAAAGATAAGGAACATAGCTCTACAAGTTGTTCAGACTATTCTCTGAATATGCAAAATTCATTATGTTTAAAATAATTATATTTGATATGAGATGCTTACACACGCATTATTATTTAGTTTGAATTATTTTCTTTAGAAGGAATCAGAATCCTGCCAGATTCGAAGTCTTCAGCTTTAGCCATATCTGAGTCATGCCAGTCAGAAAGGCAGTCTGCAAACTGTTGATACTGTGAATGGAGCTTTAATTTCACTGTTGAATAACTTAAACATGGCTATACAGATAATTCTCCAATCTCAAAATAAACTAAAACACAACAAATTTCTTGTCACTAGCAAATTTATATTCATAGATTACTTAGAAAAAAATTCAACAGTGGACAAAGAAAACAAAGAGCTGACAGTACTGAATATTGAAATTCAGAACATGCAAGCTATGGTTAATGTCTTCATCCAAAAAGATATTTGATATGAGGGAAGAAAGATTGTTCAGGAAAGCATTCTTTTGGACTGTTGTATGCAGGAAAGACTAATCAGGGTAACATCAAGTTGTTTGAAAGAAAAATTATTTTTCCTATGTTCCATAATTATTATAAATCTCTGTTTGCTTACGTGAATTAAGTTGAAAGCTGTATGGACATGTAGCAGGGACATTTAAGTTATGCAGATAAATTCTGAATACTTTAATACAAATAATCAGATTTTTATTAAATTTTTATCATATATATTTATTTTAATTTCAGCATACACAATTTTTTTAATTTCCTCTTAGCAAATGACCACAGGTTTAGCAGCTCAGGCACAGTTTAACTGAGTCTCTCGTTCAGGATCTCAAGGGATGCAATCAAGAATTTTGTTGGCCTCTACTCTTTTGTGGAGCTCAGGGTCCTCTTCCAAGCTCAAGTGGTTGGTGACAGAACTCAGCGGCTTGCTTTTGTTGGAAAGCTTGGGCCCCTCATTCTTGCTGGCTCTCAGCTGGGCTGCTGTCAGCACCTAGGGCTTCCTGCAGGTCCTACAAACTCTTCTCACCATCCCCTTCACGATGTGAGAGCTTCCTTCTTCATGCCAGCAGGAAAATCTTTTTAAGAAAGACAGGTCACTAAGAGAAAGACAGAGCAAGAAGGCTTCAGGTGGCAGGAAAGGGCACTGAAAATATCGAATGCAAAAGGAGGTGTGACAGTTCCTAAACCCCTCATTTCAGCTGAGATCGCCCAGTCCATAGGCATCTGTCTTATCATCAATAAACTTGTATCATCAGTAAAATGTTAGAAGGCACTGGCTAAAAATCATGGCATAACACCAAATTTATATGAGTTATTAGAATGAATTAATTCAATTTTTAAAAGCACAGAGTTCCTGGCACACAGATGTTTGTTTTTATAAATGAATGTTGCTTGTTCTCTGTTTTAGAATCTATATTTAGGGGAGGAAGTGATTCAGAACTGCTCCCTAAATACTAGATCTTCTATTAGCATTGAAGTTGGGATGACTTGAGGGCCAAAAATTCTGTTATTCCTTTTATAACTCAGGTTTCTTGCCTCTCCTATGGTCTTTTAGTTCAGTAGGTCCAGCAGAGGTCTCATTTCAAGAAAAAATAAAAACAAAACAAGAATCCAGTGATCTTCTGGATGGGGTGGGGTGGGGTGGGGTGCAGATGAGTTGAGCAAGGACATAGTCCAGAGACTGGGAAGCAAGACTTTCATCCCAATCAGCTGACTCCCCTAAATAATGAAGGGCTGTGTCTGAACCCAAGTACATGAAAGGAAGTTAAAGAGAAAAATACAGTGGATGGTTAACTGAATCTGCAAAAAATAATTGATATAACAAAAATAAACAACAACAACAAAAACTCTTCACAGCTCAAATGAATTATGGAGTCCAAGAATTGGGTGGTGATCATCAATGAAGAATGTATTCAGAAAAAAAAATGACCACCTAATTCCAGAAATAGTCTAGTAAACAAATGCATTGCTGACAGTTTTGAAGAGTATGTTGAGGGCTGAGGTTTGCTTCTGAGAACTACCTTCTTTGGTGGTGGTGGCTTTGGGGTCACCAGCAGGGGATCGGGTGTGGAGAGCACTAGCTTCACATCTTTTACTGTGAAGTTTTCCTCAGGCAGGCTGCTCTGCTATGCTACAGTTTTGAATTTTTTTCCATATACTTTCTAGTCACTGCTTTCATATCTGTGAAATTGAGAATTTAGTATTATTGATTATTTCAAGTTACCATTATTTCATTTCGTACCCTTTCAGAGAGAAAAGCTAATATTTTCTCTTTGTTAGGACCCAATGGACAGTTATTTGCCTTCATTGTAAAAGAGAATTCTTACAATGTAGATTTCTGTCTTAAGGCCAAAACCAGAAATTTGTTCATAACTTTTATGTTGTTCCTTGTAATTGCTCTTGTTTTATAGGAATATCTTGACTCTGCCACTAAATTTTCTACTGCGGTAAATTTCATAATGATTTAGGCCTCAGTACCCTCATCTCTAAAAGAAGCTAGAAATAGACTCGAATGTAATTTATATTCAGTGTCAAAATTTCATGAGTCTGACTTTGCCTGTCACTTCTGTTTTTAATGTTACTGTCTCCTGGCTCACTCTGACCATCTTCTCCATGAATAAAATGTCCATGTTATAGTTTTAGTTTTTAACTATCCTGCAATTGGATAGTCTTGTTCTCAATTATCTATATTATTTTGTACTATATGTAAAAAATTTAAATCATTCAGATCACAATATTTAAGTATTGAATAGTTTTGTAGCTTAGATTTGTAATAATATCATGATTGATTAGAACTAGTAGGGCAAGGGAGAAAAAAAAACAGTAAGAGAATAAATAAAATAATATATATTTTTTATTCTTTCCTATTGGTTTTATGTTTTATTGATTTCTATATTTTCTATATTCCATTACATTATCTTTTGGGCATTTAAATTATCTTTTGCATTTTTTATTAGTGGAAAACTAAGCTCACTTTCAACGGTATAAAAACAATATGAATGAGTTCAAACTTATTCATTCAAAATATTTCTTGTAGTTAGTGAGTCATTTTCCAGTAACACCTTTATTAACACATCTCTTAAGTTACTCTTCAAGCATTTTAGGGACAATGTTAGGTAAAGCTTTGGTGAGCATGCTAAATGTGGCCATCCTAGGATACAAACAGTCATCAAGACTTTAACAGTGGAGACTATCAAGTGTTGGATGAGGAAGAGCAATTGACCTGCTACTTGAAGGAAGAATTTGCAGGATAAAAACTGAAGAAGGAAAAACTTCTAATGAGATATCAGATCTATATTAGTTTTATATAGATCATGATCTCTATTTAGTTTTAGCTAAATAAAGACCACAGATGGAAAAAAAACCTGGTACTTGTAAGGAACTGACAATCCATTGAGGCTATAGTTGAGAAAAAAAGGCTATATACAACTTGAGGTTGGACAGGTTGGTAGAGATAGGGAGTTTATAATGAATTCCAAGTGGACTGCATGACCAACAAACATTTAAGAAATTTCATTCATGATTCTATATGGAAAGTTGTTTAGAAACAAAATAATTCAGTGTAAATGGTCAATAATAAACCTATTGACAGTTGTGGAGAGAACTGGTAGAAGTCACATGGTGGAGGTGGCAGTGGATATAGAAGGTGATGGAGAGAATCGAGGCAGATGTTGTAGTTATGATTCACTGTACCCGGTGATAGTGGGATGGGCTGTGTGAGAAAACATCTGTTACTTAAAGAATGGGATCCAGGTAGTTTTAACTAAATAACTACATATATTAGGATGTTAGTTACTAAGTTTGGAAAGGATGGAAATTAAGAGTTTGGTTAATGGGGCCAAACATTGTAAAAAACTTTGACGTCTGAAGCAAGCATCGAAGATGTTAATAAGATTTATATACATAAATATATATAAATATGGTTATACACATAGATATAGAGTATAATAAACTAGATATATAAATTAGGACAATGTCATTTCAATTTTTTAAATATCCTAGTATCTAGCATTGCAAACTATTGATATATTGGACTTTGTTGAATAAAAAATTCTGTTTATCAAAACACCATTAAAAACATGAAACAATAAAATATTCACAACAAAAGACTATGTAGATTTTTAAAGAATTATAAATCAGTATTAAAATAGAACAGACCCAATTTTAACCTGGAGTATTGTAAAGATACACAGGAAATGTGAATGTGAATATGAAATGGTATATTAATTGGAGTGTTCCTTATAAACTAACACTTATTCTTATCATACAACCCTGCATTCTGACTAGTTATTTTCCTAAGAAAAATAAGAACGCATGTCCATATATGAAGAGATTTACAGTGGTCTAAGAATCAAAATGAAAACAGTCTAAATGTCTTTGACTTTAATGGTTGAATAAACTATGGTACAGATTGAATATTATTTATCAATAAAAAGAATGAATAATCTACTGATACATTCAACAACAGAGATGAATCTTATAGGCATTGAGAGAAGCCAGACTCAAAAGGCTAGATATTGTAAGATTCCATTTGTAAGACGTGCTTGAATAGGCCAAATCTGGGGGGCACAAAACACATCAGTTGTTGCCAGTACATGGGGTAAGGGAAGGATATGCTTACCAAGGGCATGAGGGAACTTTTCCTTCTTCAGTTTTTATATTTTGTATTAAAGACATAACATATATTGATTGCAGTGGCCACTACTCAAATTTTGTCAAAACTTTAAAAAGTAATATGTTCAGTGTAACTATATATTTTATCAGTATGCAAAAATGTTCTGAATGTGACTGAGTGTACTTTTATATTTTTATTAAGTTAAAATCCACCTATATTTTTTTTCAGATTTTGCCTACAAAGTGACCAGAATTAGATAATTCATAATGTTTTATATTAAACTCAAAAAAGTTTTAAAATGTAGCCTATATAATCATTATTCCTTTGATAACATAACTTTATCTTTTTATTCTTGGCAGCAATAAAAAATAATTTAAAGCATTGATACAAAGGTCTTGCTCTTGAAATTTCCTAGTGACCAAACTAATGAGAACCATATGTCTCACATTTAAAAATAATAACTCTACAAATGAAGAAAAAGTGAAAGGAAATGAAAAAGGAAATCCACTGTCTTAGTTTATATGGCAAATAAAGTCAATAGAGGTTTTAGATTCCGCACATTTTAGTTGTTGATCTCAGCTTGAACAATGATAGTAAAAACATAGTTCTCACCTTTCCCCGTATTTTATCTAGTTATTATTAATATTGATTATTATTCTTAGGCAACATTTTCTAGAATGACATATCTAGCTCCTATTGTGTGATTAAGAATGGACTTATAATTCTGGTGATTTAGTGAATATTCAAAATTTATTGAATGTCTACCAATGCTAGGCAACGTGCTAGACACTGATTTAAACTTGGCCATTATTTTTAATGACTTATATTTAATTCTACCGACGGAATTTATGGTGAGACACAGAAATGCCAGTACATGATGTTAATGAAATAAAATATTTAGCACGGTAATGAGGCAGTAATGGGGCGAACCTGTTCTGTACTACACAGGAAATGCACAACACAGTCATTTGGCCAGATAAAAATGCGTACTGCAGATTTACACATTTTCTTGCCATCTGCAAATTCAGCAATTACTGCATGACATCCTCTGATTTGCCAAAAGAATCTAGTCATGACAATGAGATAAAACGAAAAGTATTCATTCTCAGATAACAGAGTGCATTTTTATACTAACATGTCATTTGAAAGTCATGTATACCCAGTGAATAACGTTCCTAATGTTGAAGTCAAGTGCTGGCCCCAGACGTCTACCTACTGATGGCTCTGGGCCCAAGAACCACCTATTTATGACCCTTTGACCCTTGCATTATATACTATTATAATATAACATTATCGTACATCAATATTTCAATTTTATTTTATACTTTTTACCATTGTTAATCATGGTGATAGTATGTATGACATAAATCTAAACAAAGTATTGTAAACACTTATCAAAAAGCAAACATTAAAATTGCTCATTATTACAAGCCTATGTAAAGATACTGCACACAAAACAAGTATTTATGGTAAATTGTATTTCTCTTTAATTTGTACCTGTTTGTGCTTGTGTGTGAATATATATTATTTTGGTAATAGTTTATAAATTTCTATAAATAATTTCTATACGTAATTAGAAAAACTCATGTCAACAATATTAATTTCATAATATACTCAAGAGACACTAAATAGTATGCTAATTAAAATGTCAGTTAACAGACATTCATTTATGATGAACTGTCAACTTAGTTTTTTAGCATCATATGCCACTATCAGCATTACTTTATTTACTATTTATTAATTTTTCATTTTGTTTTCTAAGCTTGTGAACTTGCCTTCTTCTTTAGGGATTTTAATTTCAATTATCTGTGTGGTTGATCTACCAGAAAATATCTCCAGTCAACTCTAACCTTCAAAATATGTTTGAAATTTTCTAGAAGGGTAGTTACTAAAATAGTCAAATTGTTATCTAGGAATCAATTTCCTTGCATCTAAAATAAACTGATCCAAGACTAGAAAGGGAGTTTAAATGTTAGTCCCCAACAGCTAATATCCAGCACTCAAATTTCTAATTTTCCATCAAGCATATTTACAACTAATCATTTCAATTATTTTCCAGACATTGATATTCCTAGCTAAAGTGTAGAAAACAAAACAAGTGAGTTAGTAACTTCATTCAAAATATTTTAGCATAAAACTTTGAATTTAAAGGATCTGAGAACTTTGAGTGGTGTATAGATATTTCCCTAATCAGCTTTATTAGCCAAATAGAAAATACAAAAAAAAAATTATGAAGGCTTATCCTTACCTAAAGAATATTATAATTTTATTCCTGGGTGTACCCTTTTCATCAAGAAAAGGATGGTATTTATGTTATATGTGGCTAGATGGGCTGGTAGTAGGGCTTATTTTTCATGACTGGATAAAATGAATTACCTTATTGTTCCTGTTACCTCCTGCTATTGGTTTCTATCTACTATAATTTCCATTGGACAATGAAAACTCTTTTATTTAATAGTCCCATGTTATCACTTATATATTTCCAAAGAAACAATATTTATTTAATTAACAAAGCTCCTACTTCACAAGGACAATGGGTATTTGTAAAAGATACAGCATTTATAATTGAAAGGTCATTCTTCATTTCTTACTTATTGCGGTTTATTTTGAAGTAGACATATTTCTGCCAGTATTGCTGAAGAGACAGAGAGAGAGCAGGGTGGGTGGGGGAGGGGGGAGACCAGGAAGAAAGTGAGTGTAAGAGAGGCATACAGTGAAAAGTGAGCAATTCTTTAATAATCTGTGTTAGAGTTGCATACCTGAGAGAGTTGTACAAGGATATGAAAGACGAGGAATATTAATTGACAGGTCACGCATGCTCTGAAGTTCTCCATCAAATGTTACATCCATGTTCTATCTATACTATTGTTTTTGCAAGGTATACACTGATTCCCAAATAGACACTGCCTATTTGTGTAAGATATCATATTCTAAATGATATAGAACATTGATATTTGGAATGTTTTAAAAGATGTTTGGGAATATGCATCAAAACATTCCTTAGAAAAAATCCACATAACCTTAGGTTAATTAACCAATAGATAGACAGACAGACAGACAGACAGACGGATGGATGGATAGTAAGATGTAGATAGATAGTAATTTCAAAAGCCCTACAAAGGTCTTCTTTATTTCTTTGCTCACAATGTCCCCCATGAAACAGTTTTCTTATCTCTCTTTGTTTAACATTAAAAAATACTTTGGAATTATTTTCTTTGAACTTGACATACTTACACATGCTTGCATTTCAAAGAGAAAAAGACAGATTTTCATTTATGTTAAAAAGTTTTTACACTGTTTTTAATTGGCAATCAGTTGATCTGTGAAAAGAAAAATAATTATCATCTTTGAACACTTTGTATAGCTTCTTCAATTTATCATATGTTTTTTCCTTACTACTAGTGCAGGAAGAAAGTGTATGTGGGGCTTCCTCATCTACTACATTTAGTACCAGCGGTTGCAATAGATTTGCATATTTTGGTAGAGCTTTTAAAATAAAAAGTTCAAGATCTCCGCCATCCTGATGCTCATAGTTATCTCTCTGAACCACTCATGTTTAATTTGGAGGTAAACAATCCATAGACACATCTAGTAAGAATAAATTAACTATGCAATGTCTCACTTTAAACATTTCTTTGCATTCTGTATACATTTTGTTTCATGCTATAACATTAATTTATCAAAATAAATTTCTCATTAAATCATTTGCCCAAGTATTCAAATACAAAAAGCTTAATGTAATAATGTCCAATTACCTATTTATTTTCTTCACTCTTAACTGATTTATCTCATGTTTGTGGCTGTAATTTAAAATAGTTTCTTTTAATAGTTTGAAATTATGTTCTGTATGTAATAAATCACCTCAAATCCATGTTAGAAGTCTAAACCATAAAGTATTAACAGATTGCTGCCTTGTCACATGTCAGCCTTCCATTATCCATGTTATGATGGAGATCCATTATTATAATTGAAAAATTATTAAATTCTCTTTAATTTTATTCAGGGAGAATTTTATGTTTTTCATAAACAGGCAGTTTCAATAGTCTGAAAATAATGGGATAGAACTAAATTATATGCAGAAAATTTTCTGATCTATAAAGAAATCCCCTCACATAATCAACCAGAAAACAATTATATTAATATGAAAATTTTATACACAATTCAATAGCTTTCCAGTCTATTATAAACAACAATTTAGAACAGACTATGGGACAACTGTGCCATATAAAAAGATCAAACAAATAATAACAGGCACAATATTGATAGTGTATATTCAAAATCAATATAACAATATTCTCATAACTTTTGACTTAATAGACTAGATTGGAAAAGAGATACTCAGTATCTGAATAGGAAACACATAATACTGAATGATATCAATGTCAGTTCTTTCCAAATAAATGTAAAGGTTTAATGTAGTTCGAAATGAAAATCATCTGGATATTTTTTTTAAATTTAATTATACTCTATCTTTCCTTCTGCTTTCTGTTGAATTAGTACTATTCTTTTTGGATTCATTAGAATGTTATTATTATTTTTTTAAATAAAATATTAAGCCTATGAATTTAAAGAGTATATTAGAGTTTAAAAAAAAATATTGTCTTGGCATAACATTTACCTAATAGCATGATTAGTAAGTTGTTTTATTTTCTACCTTATTGCTTTTAATATGATTATACTATTATGCTTGGGTGATTACCCATTTTCCCTGATGTATGAGTTTTTCATGGACCCTTGTTAAAGAAATCCACAAGCTTAGAATTAGAACCACATGAATAGTCAAGTAACCTTTGACAAAGGAGTAAAAGCAATTTAAAGGAGAAAGGACAGTCTTTTCAATAAGCATTGCTGGAACAACTGGATATCCACAGGCAAGAAAATTAATCTAGACACAGAACTGATACCTTTCACAAATATTAACTCAAAATGGATCATAGACCTAAATGTAGAATACAAAATAGAAAACTCTTACAAAATAAAATAGAAAATCTAGGTGACTTGAGGTCTGGTGATGAGTTTTTAGATGCAACACCAAAAGCACACTCCATGAAAGAAAATATTGATAAGTTGGACTTATTAAAATGAAAAACTTCTCTGTGAATGACACCGTAAAGATAAACCACTGACTAGAAGAAAATCTTTGCAGAACACACATCTAATAAAGGACTTGTATATAAAATATATATAGAATTCCTAACATTCAACAATAAAAAAAAAATAATTCAGAATTGGACAAATGATCTGAACAAGCATCTCACCAAAGATATATAGATGGCAAATAAGCTATGAAAAAATGCTCAACAAATATATAATGAGAAAATTGCAAATTCAAACATCAATGAGAAGCCACTATACACCTGCTGGAATGGCTAAAAATCAAAAGCACTGACAACACCAAATGCTGGAGAGTATGTGGGGCAACAGGCACTCCCATTCATTGTTGGTGGGAATGCAACGTGGTGCAACCACTTTGGAAGATGTGAGCAGTTTCGTACAAAGCTAAACAGTCTTATCATTAGATCCAGCAATCACGCTCCTAGGTATTTTCCCAAAAGAGTTGAAAATTTATGCCTATACAAAAGCCTGCACACAAATGTTTATAGCAGCTTTTTTTTTTCATAATTACCAAAATCTTAAGTCAAACAAGGTGCCCTTCAAAGGTGAATGGATAAACAAACTGTGATACATCCATTCATTCAGTGGTATATTCAACGATAAGAAAAAATAAGCTAGAACCTACGAAAAGATATGAAGGAAACAATGCATACTGCAAAGTAATAGAAGCCAATTTAAAAAGATCATATACTGTTTGGTTATACCTATACGGCATTATGGAAAAGTAAAATTATGGAAACAGGATATCAGTGGTGGCCAGGGGGCTCGGAGGAGAGGGCAGGGTGAATAGATAGAGCACAGGAGATGTTTTAGGACACCGTAATGATGGAAGCATAGAAGTATATACTCATCAAAGCCCTTAGAGTGTATAATACATAGTGTATTCTAAGGTACTGGATAGACTTTTGTTAGTAATAATGTATCAATATCAGTTTAATTCAATGATCAATAACTATCGTAACAAATGTACCACACTAATGGAAGATGTGAAAAATAGAAAAAACTGTGTGGTGTGAGGATAAAGGGAGCATATGGGCACTTTAATTTCTGCTCGATTTTACTAAAAATCTAAAACTGCTCTAAGAAATATAGTCTATTAACTAAGAAACAAAACTTCCTAAAAATAATGTAAACACAATTTCAATTCTCTATTGTCTCTCTGTGCATTTTATTAATTATGTTGTTCAAATATTTAAAGTTGTTCAAATATTCAAAAATTTTGTCTATTTCCTCTGTCAGAGCTGATCATGTTTTATTTAAATCTCGTTACATTTGCATGTCTATTTTTTTGTTTTCTAGTAGCACTTAAGAGCTTAGCTGTGTTAATTTTAATATTATATTCTCTTCAACACTTAGTCTTGTAACCTCGTTTGTAATTACCCCTTTGCTCTGTAACGCAAATCTATCACCTTTTGTGAAAATTCACCAATGCGATGTCTATATTCTTCATTTCCTTTTTCCTCTAACAATATATGAGTTTGCTGTCATTGACCCACTTCTTATTCACTAAGTAAGAGTTTTGTATTTCTAAAAACATTCTGGTAAAAAGTTCTCTAAAAATGTTCCTCAAATATGAAGGCTCAACATTAACAAAATTAGGAAATAATGAAAGTCAGTAGATCATGTTTGTTGGAATGACATATTTAACTTGAAATACATTAAAATACATTTCGAATTCTAATGCAAAGCTCGCAATGCTCCATGGGACAGATATGATATTTAACATAGTTTAGCTATCTAAAAACCAACTTAATTGTTGTTTTTATCTGTTTTTATTTTTGATATTTCACAGTACCTGATATCTCAAAAGTATCTGAAGGTATTTTTTTGTTTTTGTTTTGTTTTGATTGGTTTTGTTTTCTCAGAACCTGGGGGTTGACATTTTGTCACGTAGTGACAATTGTGTCACCATGAGAGGGGAAGCTTCTCTTATATGGGCCAGGCACTCCCGGTGGCCACTTCCCCTACCATTCCTCTTGTGTCACATAAGATCTCTTTTATTTTCCTTTGTATTACAAGCTCTACCAAATAGTTAACTAACTAAGTTAATTTATAATAAATGTTTCCAGAAGTATTCCAGACTTCATATCATCCACTATGAATGAGAAAAAGCCAGATAACTACCTACACAGTTTCCTACATAGTTTTACCCTTTCAAACGATGAAGGTCATCCCAGTTTTAGCCCTTAAAGTTAAGTTCTTTCAGCACCATTCATAGTTTTTGTTTTTGATGGGCATATGCCATGGTCACGTAACCAAAGACATCTTAAGTCATTCATTAGTTATTTAAAACTGCAGTCACAATAAAATCTTAGCAGATACTAATTAAACTAATTTTAAGATGGCTCAAAGAAATTCATTGACCAAAAAAATAACAATAACAATAGTATAAAAGTAAGGTAACAAACATAAAATAAATTTTAATAAAACAAACTATTTTTGGTAGCCTGGTGCCACACACTATTAGAGACATATATAACAATTTGGTGTAGATGATAACTGTCATTCAAACTATATGAAAGCCTCATTTAATCAAATAAATTGTTAGCTCTCTGTACAGCTAGTTATGACTTTAAATAATCTATGCAAAGAAGTATTATAGATATAAAATATTGGTTCAAATCCCAGTTCTCCTTAAAATAACTGAACAAATCTTTTTGAGCAAATCACTTGTTTAATCTTTTGCTGTAAAATAAAGGATAAAAAACTGCCTCTCAGATTGAGAAATACCAAGTAGTATGTGATTATGTTTCAGGTATAACATATGCAAAAAAACTAATTTATATTTTTGTTTATTTATCTTTGCTTTTATTCAATATATTTTGTGAGGATTAAATACAATGAAGAGTTGAAACATCACATTTCTAATTAAGACAACATTTTCTAGAATGCAAAACATAATTATCGAGATACATAGTTCTTATAACATGAATAAGAATAGACTTGTAATTCTGGTGACTCACTGAGTATTCAAAATTTATTGAATGTGTACCAATTCTATGCAATGTGCTAGACACTGATTTGAACTTGGTCATTATTTTTAATCATTTACATTTAATTCGACCTAAAAAATTTATGATAAGACCAAAAAAATGGTAATGAAATAAAATATTCAGCCCAGCAATGAGGCAGTAATGGGGCGAACCTGTTCTGTACTACACAGGAAACGTACGACACAGTCATTCGGCTGGATAAAAACGCGTACTGCGAATTTACACATTCTCTTGCCATCTGCAAATTCAGCAGTTACTACATGACATCCTCTAATTTACCAAAAGAATCTAGTCATGACAATGAGATAAAACGAAAAGTGTTCATTCTCAGGTAACAGAGTGCATTTTTATACTAACATGTCGTTCGAAGTCATATAATTACGATATCCAGTGAATCATGATCTTTTACTAAAATACTTGTCTATTCTTTCTGTAAAAACAATTTTAAGATAAATATATGTTTTGCTTTGCAACCAATCCTGCTTCTTTTATTGACATAAACAAGTTTCTTTAGAAAATAATGTATTTTGTGAAATACATAGTGCATCATTCATAATGTGAAACAATTCTATATTAAAAAGCGATTGATGAGCAAGAGTCTAATATCACTTTGAAAAATACATTATTAAGTAAAATTACAAAGTTTCAAAATAATATTTCTCCTTTTAAAATTTAGCCTTAACTATAAAGTTGAGAGGGAAATGGTAGGTCTTTAAAAGCTTAACTGTTTAACAATAAGAGCATTTAAAAATAATATAAACTCTTAAATGTCTTCTACATACTAATAACCAAAAACATACAGATATTTCCTTATCAAGTTGCTTTTACTCTAGCTTGTACTGAATTTATATCTAATACCCCTACGAAGGTTATATCTCCCAACTACCCCTAAACCCAGTCACCAAGATTATGTGAATTCCATGATTCCATCTTTACAAACACGAAAAAGTTACCATTGGTGTCAGAATATAATCTCTCTCTCCCTCAGCGCCCCCATCCCCTTCTTTTCTCTGTGCATAATCCCTTCAGTCTCATGACTTCCTTTCTGTGGTTGGCTCATCATCATCATCATCATCATTATTATTATTATTATTATTATTACATACAGTATTCTAGAGTTTTATTAAAATTAAATTGTTTAAATCATGGAGATAATTTTGGTTATACAATGCAAAGATTTCTTGTTTATCAGCTTTTACAAATAATGAAATCTTTTCGTATTTTTAAATAAATATCCATTTTCAACCCCCTCAACACCAGGCTTTAATATTCCTGGAAAGAGTTTAGAGTTCTTAGGTGAAAAATAATGGGATGAAACTGCAGTCTTTAATGACCTAAGGTTTTGCTGATTTTTTAATTTTATTTTATTCTTCATTCCTTTTCCTTCTATTTCAATACCTCTGAAATCTTAAAATATAATTACTACTCTTTCCACATTAAAAATTCCCTTAGATTACTAATATATTATTAAGTGGTAAAGAATTCATTAATAAGTAAAATAGTGTAAAAATATTCTAAAATTTAGTCCCATGATTTAATATCAGTAATAACGTTGATATGGGATTGGATCTGAAGTTTCTGTTCCAACACGTTGTACAGATGCATTGGCCTCAAGATATTGATCACAGAGGATGAGCTGTTATGCTCCCGACAATGAATGCTGAGGTGAGGGGTCCTGGTACAGGCCAAGATTCAGTTATGACATAATTCTGTTGGACCTAATCCCTTATCCCAACAGAAGAGGCTGGTGCTTCTTCTACTCGTGAGTCTTAAAATCTCAGACCAAAGGGCCAAGGGTCCCATTCTCCAGACTGACACCTGGCACTGCCAGCTTCCTGTGTGACCTTTCAAGGCATCGTACAGCTATTATATTTTGTCAGTACATCCAGCTCTTGTCCCATAACACCTACCTCAAGCACCATTATACAGGTTTACACATATGAAAACTCCACATTGTACCCCTGAAATACATATAATCTTATATTTGTCAATCATACCTCGTTAAAGCCAGGACACACACACACCTGAAATTTAGTTGCCATATTACCTACAAAATAGCAGTTACAAATAATTACGATGCAGCCACTATGGAAAACAATAGAGAGCCAACAGACCTCATTAGCTATATATATCACTTAATTTTAATCTAATTTTTACTTTTCAAATATGCTAAAAATTATTTAAAGCCTCAGAGTTTTACATTCTTATAGCATGTTATGTAATTCTAATAGAAACAGTCAAGATCCTGTTGGTCTAAAGCAACAGAACCCGGAAAGTTCTCAGTGTAGACTGAAGGAGAGTATTCTGTCATATAAATTCGCCATGGCAGGGGCACAGGCAGCTCGGATTTAAATTGAATATGATTGGAAGGAGCAACTCAGTTCCCACTGGGGCTTTCTCTTTTACGTCAGTCTCATTATTTGAGCCCGCCCTTTACCCCGATGTTGGAAACACACTGCCATAGTAGCTTCTCACACTGGTGCCATCACAGGATGGACAACGCTTCTTTACTTCGCATGAACAGGAAACTCCTGGAGAGGCCTTTGAAAGATTCACGCCACCTCTCCCACACTAAAGTGTGAGCAGTGAGTATACGATGTTAACATTTATTGAATCATTCAAAAGTACTAGTTGAGTTCCTGTCACATCCATTACTCCCTTCTACTCATTTGGCATAAAACAGCTAATAAAATTCACACCTTCCCTGCTCTAATTGATAATCTAGTGGGGCACAAAGACAATAAAGAAGTAAAGTTAATCCATCAGGTTGTGATATGACGAAAAGGAAAACACTGTAAAGGGCATGAAGAACAAAGGAGAAATACTGTGTTTAGTGTAGATGGTCAGGGACAGTTTCCCTGGTAAGGAGACATTTAAGAAAAGACTTGAAGGCGGTTACAACCATATGGTTCTCCATATGGCTTCAGTGGGAAGCGACAGGGACATTCTTCCAAGGAGTGAGTACCCTTCCAATCTGTGCTGGGCAAATTCTAAAATAATAGGCTGACTACGCCAATTTATACTGCTTACTTTTCCTTCCTTTGCAATTGCCATTTTTGGAATATACCAATCATTTTTAATGCTAAAATTTTACTTAGTGCATGCAACACAGGCACTTTTTTTTTGGTTCTCTGAGAGTCTGAAGAAAATACTTACCTGGCAAATAATTTTGACATGGCACTTAAAAACATATATAGCAAACAATGCTCATTTTATTTTTCACGATAACAAGGGAAATGTATGCTAGTTGTGGAATATTAGGAAAACAGACAAAAAAGGCCACAAAGACATAATGATATTACAGATTTCAGTATATCCTAGCACTATTTCACTTACTAATGAAAGTATCTGCTGATTTAGAATTGGCTTTTTCACATAACTATATGTCTGGTGTGTTATATTCACAAAGTCCTTTCCTACCCAAAGTCATATAAATAGTCATTTTTGTTTTTTTAATTCCTTTACTTTTTTTTGTTTGTTTTTATTGTTTGCATTTAAGTATTTTATGAATCTGGCATAAGTCGAGTAAGGACTGGCAAACCTGGACAGTTCTGGAGGCTCATACCTCCCTCAGGTGATTTAAGGAGAACCAGCTCAGTGTGTTACTCAATCCTGCTGTTGGTTGGCAGTTTCCCTCTTTTTAATAAGGCCATTTCTCTGCTCCAGTTGTTACATGATCGCATGTGTCCCCTGCTCTCTGCCACACTAAGTATTTGTAGAGCATTATAAGGATGGGCTGCTTCTCTACTAGCTGTTAGCCATGCATGCAGACTATCTCTACTAACCTAAATCGTGGAGGAAAAAGAGAATTTAGGGGACTCTGTACACTTTATTATTACCGGACTTCATAGTTTTCCTCAATAAATCCTATTTCAAATCTGCCCAGAAGACACTGGTGGCTTTTATCTGTGACTCTTTTGCATAATTTTGAGTTATAACTTGTTTTCTAGGAAATATTAAGTATTTATTAACATATCCTCTTTCTAAATTATCATGTAAAAATTTTCAGGTACATGCTACTTGATACACTAGCGCCAACCAGAAGTGGACAGGGGCAGCATTTTAGCGTCACTCGTGAGGGGCCCTGGAGAAGAGGCGAAAGAAATTTTTGAAGTGCAGACTTTAGAGTGATATTTATGGTTTCTCATTTTTTTCTTGGCAAGGAAATAGCTAGAAGCAAGGAAAGCGTTGCTTGCCTGTCTGTTTTCAGTGGAAGTGTGTACATGGATGTTGTGTAGCCAGCAGGGTAGAGAGTACCATTGACTAAGTTGTTGTCTCTCAGCTCCAAAGCTAAACTTTTATAGTCGGCTTTATGACGTTGGAGCTGGGATTCTGCACCCTGCATTTCTGGTTTGCCAGTGGTCCCATGTTGGGTTGGCTAATGAGGGTCTGAACCCTTCCTGTTTGTTCCTGTCTCTTCTCTTTTTATGTTGATTTCTGACTATGCCTGACATCTTTTTTTACTGGCATCAGCGGTTCCTTTCTGTATCAGCAGTTAAACCAGTTTGCAATTTTCTAAAACTCATAAAATCAGGCTCAGGCCTCTTGAGGACTTAAACATCATCCAGCCAGCAGTCTCTGTGTTCACAGACCTGGTTACAACCTTAAAAGATCCTTGAAACTCAGCCAATACTGCCTTCCATGGCGTCCCTCTACGCAGAGTCTATTCCTTACTAATTTCAACATTTTTCCTGTTTCTCCAGCCTTAGGAGTGTATAGTTGCTACCTCTGTGATATGCTAATATTCTCTCTTTTTATTTCATTTTCTTTTGGTTAACTTCTTAACTCTATATACCTAGATAATGGTTATTAATATTAAATTCTCTCAGTTAAAATAGTGGCTATGGTTTCTGTCTCCTGTCTAGACTCTAATTGAAACAAACAGGAAATGTGCTTCAGATAGTTAGCTAAATAAGTATTTACCTGGGTAATTGAAATATAGAGATAAACACAGAGACTGAGATAGAGCTGGAGACATAACTTGCTTAAGACTTTTTGAAAAGATACACATCAGGTTCTGAGCATGGGTTGCTCAGGTAGAGGGTAAAGAAAAGATACCAGTGAGGTGAGGGGAGTGGAAAATAAGATAAAAGTAAAAGAAAAAATAAGGGAAGTGTTAAAACATTTGTACGGTAACATTTAAAACAACCGAATAATCAAAAAGTTTAAAATGGGCCTACCTCGTGCTTTCTTCAAATTTCACCATATGTAAGATGTTTTGAAATAGACATTTTTTTTTTAATATTAAAAAAGAATACTTTTATTTTTAGTTTTGAAGGTATTTTTACTTGGCGTATGTAGGTTTTATGACATTTATTTTCTTTGTCTATCATATTATCGTTTTTATACTTTGATATGGGGTGTTGAATATATAGAATTCTTATATTAAAGTTGTTTTTCATTTTGTAATTTGGTTTTTATAGTTATCGTTAACATATTAATTAGTTATTGAATTCACTGTATTTAATTTGTTACCAATTTGGGGAGGATTGTGAATGAACACTTACATGTTTGTATCTTCTGTATTATGTACTTAGTTGTAACATGGCTTGTGCTGGTTTTATAAGCTTATTGAGAAAGTAATTACTTATTTGATTCATTAGACTAATATATAAAATAGGTAACATATCAGTTTTTAGATCTCCAATGTAAAACTTTCAACATCCTGAGAGATTTTTTATTCTTAAAAAGCTGTTAAGAAATTACTTTTGTGTGTCTTGTTTAGGCAGGTACTCAAATAGCATACTTTTGCATACTTGCATGAGCAAAAATATTTTATCTATTTTGGCCTCATATGTGCAAACAGACATGCATGCAAATGATTTTAATATTTTGTAAAAACTTTGGAACACATTTGTTGGAGTCTAAAGATTTACAACTACTTGCTATATTTATCTTGTCATTATGCATATTATGCAAATGAGACCTATTTTTTTAACAATCTGATTTTATTTTGTAGATATCAGTCAGATTTCTGTTATATTTTAAACATGATATTTTCATTTCTATACATTTTTGCATGCTTCTCTTTTTTGGGTTAAATATTCCTAGTTCAATGTGAATGATTAAATTTTAGATTCAAGTCTTCTCTTGCTCAATCAACTCTCTTAGAAATGTATTTTCAGAGGCTTTGAATTACCGATATCATTTTAATTTAATCTTTGCTTTCCCAATAATGTATATAATCTACTAAATATCAAGTGGAGTTATGTTATACATATTTACAGTTTTCTATTTCTTTTGAATCATTTCTAGTAACTGCCAGCTTTTGATAAAATTATCCAATTTGCCAAATTTATTTAACTATCAATATGCCAAATCCACTGGTTAAAAGTAATTATTTTGTTTATTTGTATTTGTTTTGTTTGTTCATTTGTTCCTTTTTGTTTTATATCCCACATATGAGTGAAATCATATGGTTCTTATCCTTTCCCCCTTGACTTATTTCACTTAGCATAATACTCTCAAGATCCAACCATGTTGTCGCAAATGGCAATACTTCATTTTTTTTGTGGCAGTGTAATATTCCATTGTATATATGTATCATATCTTCTTTATCTAATCATCGTTTGAAGGACACTTAGATGTTTCCATGTCTTGGCTATTGTGAATAATGCTGCAATCAACATAGGAGTACATATATCTTTATGAATAAGTGTTTTCAAATTTTTCAGGTAGATATTCAGAAGAGGAATTGCTGAGTCATATGATAGCTCTAGATATGGAGGACAGAATGGTGGTTACCAGAGGGGAAGGGATGTGGGAAAGGTCAAAGAAGGTAAAGAGGGTCAAATACAAGGTGATAGAAGAGACTAGACCTTGGGTGGTGAGTACAAAATAGTGTAGTTGGATATCATTTATAAAGTTGTAAACCTGAAATTTATATAATGTTATCAATCAATATGACCCCAATAAATTTAATTTTAAAAAGTAGTTCTTTTATTTTTTGGCCAAACTTGACAGAGGATTTTGTATTCATCTTTTCAAAGAGCCAATTTTTAGCTATGTTTAATCTCTCAATTTATTTTGCATTTATTAACTTTATCTTTGAGCTTTGTATTTTCCTGTTGCTATTCCCTTTGGATTTGTTCTGTTTATCTTTTTCTTACTTCCTGTATCTGAGTTTAGCTCATTATTTTACAGCCTTTCTGTTTAAATATATACATTTGTAAACATTCACTGTAATTTCTGTTTGAATTCTACCTAATACATTTGTTTGTGAAATGTTATTTTTAAGAATGTTCTAATATGTATTAATTTTGTAATATTATTATGCAGTGTTTAAAATCAAGTCTTTTGTTACAGAGATGGGCAGCAGGAGCTTCTGTTTCAACTCATAGACTTGTTTCCAGTTTTATTTTTTGTCTCTAGCCTCTAGGGATTTTTTTTCTGTTCCTGCAAACTAATTTATGCATTTAAAATGATGCTTGTATTGTGCACAATATTACTTGGTGTTGAGTAGGAGATTTTTAAGGCTTTTTAGTTCACAGAATTGCTGGAAATGACAGGATTCCATTCATTTTTATCTTGCTCCCCTCTGTTCTCTACCCCACAATTCTAATGGAAAAGCTTTATGATCAACTCCACATCTCAAAGACCAGCAAAAAGGAAAGTCACTAATAAATAACTTGGTTTCAGATGGAACTTCTAGAGCTGTGTCAAGGTCCACAGTGGATAAAGTTCTCCAGACCTGGCCATGGAGGCATGGATGGGCCTGTCTCCCACCATGTCCCTGGGGAGTCAGAACTGCTCCCTGACTACAGCTGGGAAGAACTAGGCCAAGTTCTGAGTATTTTCAGGATTCACAGTCAGACTGAGTTCCGTCTGACTCTCCTCCAACGGCTCCAAAACAGGCTGAGAATGGCTGAAGCCAGGTTGCTGGCTACTTTAGGGTTCATGGCTGGCATTGAGGTCTGTGGGCCTCTTCCTGGATCCCAGGACCTCAGTGGGTCCAACGTTGGAGCATCAAAATGTTTAAGATGAGTATTGACAGAACCAAAGGGAGAAATATAACAATTGTTATATAACAATAGGGGATGTCAGTACCCCACTTTCAACAATGGAGAGATCATCTGGACAGAAAATCAGTGAGGAAACAGTGGACTTGACTAATACAGCAGACCAGACGGACTTCACAGATATACACAGACCATTCCATAAACAGCACTGGAATAAACCTACTTCTCGAGCCCACACAGAGCATTCTCCATGATAGATCACATGCTTTTGGTACAAAGCAAGTCTTCATAAATTTAAGAAGACTGAAATTATATCTAGTGTCTTTTATTACCACAATAATATGAAACTAGAAATCAATAAAACAAAAACTGAAAAATTAACCAATATGTGGAAATTAAACAGCATGCTCCTGAAGGACCAAGGGGTCAATGAAGAAACCAAATGAGAAATCAAAAAAATATCTTGAGTCATATAAAATTGGAAATACAACATACAAAAGCTTATGGGATGCAGAAAACACATTCTAAGAGGAAAGTTCATAGTGATAAATGACAACACTAAAAAAGATCACAAACAACCTAACTTTACACCTCAAGGAACTAGAAAAAAGAAAAACAAATTAACTGTGCTGTTTATAGCTAACATCATACTTAATGCAATTCCTATCAAAATTCCAACGGCATTTTTCACAGAAGCTGAAAAAATTATCCTAAAATTTATGTGGAACCAAAAAAAGACCCCAAATAATTAGAGGCTAGGGGAGGGGGGTGGTTAAAATGGGAGATAAAGTTTGTCAAACAATCCAAACTTTTAGTTATAAGATGAATAAGTTCTGGGAAACTAATTGCAGCACGTTGACTATAGTTAGTAATAACGTATACTTAAAATTCGCTAAAAAAGTAGATAATAAGTGTTCTCATTGCACCAAAAAAGAAAGAAAAAAAATAACTATGTGAGGTGATGGATGTGTTAATTAAGTTGGTTGTGGTAATCATTTTAAGATGTATATGCATATGAAACCATCATGTCATACATCTTAAATATATACAACTTATTTGTCAATTGTACTTCAAACGTGCAAGACAAAATACATAAAAAGAAAAAGGTTATTTGTCAAACGAGTTCATTAATGCATATGCACAATCCTAAAGAAATATTAAAAAACTGAATTCTGCAATATGTAAAAATAAGATATTATGATCGAGTTTGATTTATTCCAGGGAATTAAGGTCAGTTTAACATGTAAAAATCAATCAATGTTCTTCATTCCATTAACAGAATAAATAGTGATATGAAATATTTATTCACTTGATGCTTGCAGAAAGCATCATTTGTTAAAGTCAACCCCATTTATATAAGAACTCTCAACAAACTAGTATTAAAGGAGAATTTCATAATCTGAAATATTTTATCTATATAAATCTCCCTAATACTTAATAGTGAGTTTCAGGATTTGATGTATTATAAACATAGCTATTTTGAGCAAGTAATCTCATTTTGACATTTCGATGTGTAAATTGCAAATATATAACTCAAAACTAATTAGTATTCTAGTCCTTTTTTTTTTTTTTTACTTGAGTACAAACTGGCATAGCGCAAAGATGCAAGGATTATGGATTAGTCAACATATTGCCCTTAAAACTCAAATAATATTTAGTCTTGACCAAGTTTGTAGGTTGTTAAAAGATTGTATAGTAAAACATGGTTCTACATTCCCAGGTATTATAAAATGATATAAAAGTCATAATGCAATATTTTAATTTAGTAAAGCCTTCGTAAATTAAGGTCTGAGAAATATAAAGACTTCTACACCTGCATATGTTTTTGTCTGCGATCTAACTTTATTCATTTATTTAATGAATGTGTTTGATTATGGTCAATGCCTTAGCCCTAGGATATTGATTTAAAGGAAACATATAATCTTTCCTCTTATGGAGCTTTTATTCCACTAAAGGACAGAGACATTCATCAAATAATTACATAAATAATTATAAGTGTAGTAGTCAATGTTTAAAATTATAATAAAACCCCTTTGATTTTCAGACATACTAAAAATTAAGAAATCTTTGAGGGTATTGTGGAATACCGTACATAAGTATCCAAGATCCTTTAGCTTGTGCATACACTTAGATATAATATTTTAATCAATAATGAGACACCAAAATATCTGAGGTTCTTAATTATCAAAACATCTCTACTTTTCAATGTGTTTTAGTTTTAATGACAAAACAATAAAATAGCAATGTCTAATAGATAATATGTATTAAATCGTGATAGTTTATTTAGTGAACTAGCTACAGCTATATTTTACAAACGTTAAATTTATTATGATTTTTTAAGTCATTAAATTTTTGCGTAAGGAAAAATATACCCTAAAACTAAGAATTTTAGACAATCTTGCTGATTCTGCATATATGTATAATAAGAATTTCATAATGATATGTAAAGTACATAATCCTGATAAGCCTCATTAACTATATACCATCTCCTTTTCTTGCTTCACTGTTAGAACCAGAAACTTGATTGAAATATTAAAGTAATAAACAATTAGGTTAGGGTATTTTATATAATACATCTTATGGGACTCTTTATCTGAAGACATTAGGAAAGCAACAAAAAGGTTTGTCAAAAACATCTGAATACATATTGAACACAAACTCTAAAAACAGAGACTGCGATCTTAATTCCTCCAAAGTAAGGAGCAGATAATCTTTACTTTTTTGCAACTATAGCAATAATTTGGCCTGGTCTAGATTTCCTTTCTTTCCCCATTTAGGTTCTTGAAATCTTTTGGAATCTTTAATGTCAACATAGCAGGCTTAAAACATCACCTCTATGTGTTAAGTCTTCAGCTCAGTAGCGGTTATATTCCCTTTAATAGTTTGTGCTACCTGTAGGTAGGAAACTGCTTATGATATAGCCAGTGTTTAATAAGTATTATTTAAATGAAATGCTAGTGTCTGGCTTTACTTGAATATAAACATCTAAACTTTTAGACTCACTAGGTATATGTACATTTGTCAAAATATGAGAGAACATTTTCACTGGAATAAGCACCACGAAAGTCAATCTTGTAAAAGAAGATATATTTCAAGTTCTTCTCCAAGGGAAAAGTTATCTCTCCTTTGAGACATAACATGAAAATTAATTCCTTATAACAGGATATCATAATCTCTCCTATTTAATTTATTAACTAGGACCCTCTGTTCAGATAGCTATGTCAAGGATGAATAAAGCATATGGGTGACTAACTGCACCATTTCTCCTGGGGTGATTTGAAAATGAAGCAGGTTTGAGAAGTTCCTATAAATTCTAACTAAATGTAAAATAACCAACATAATTACAAAGCTTAAAATTTATTTTTGATATCCTGAACTATTTAAATCCAATAATCTCTCCCCTTTACTTAAAATTATTAGTAGCTATAAATAAAAGAAAAAGGGATAGTTACTACATATTTGTAACCATAATCAAAATGTGTATTGTAATGTTTCCCAGACTGATATTTTGCTTATTGCAACTTTGACAGAGACTGAGAGAAAATGAGATTTTATTTTTAAAGACTTTTCAAATCAAATTGGAAAACACTGAAATCTTCTATTTCTCTTGGAAATACTGAATAGTTTTTTAATGTATTAAAGACTGGAAAGCTGTACAATAAAGAAAAGTGTTTGACTTTGTTTGCATAAGATTTCCCGGATGCACCGGGGAGAGCAGGCAAGTAGCACTTCTCAGTCTGCCTTGATGTTGCTGCCTCCTTAGTTCTTCCTCCCGCCAGACAAGAGGATCCCAGAGGGGTGAGCAAGCCCCTGGTCACAATGGGTCCCTTTTAGCTGGGCCGGGCCCCGGTGATGGTGGTTTATAAGAGGTGATGCCAATAGCGCAGTCAAGGTTGAGAGCCAGTGCTCAGATGCTCCGTTTACAACCCAGCCGAAGAGGAACCTGCTATAAACCTGCTCCTCTCTGCTTCCATTATTCCTATTCTTATCACAAGCTTAAGGGCCTCGTGCTTTCGCTGTTGAAATTCCAAAGACATGAAATCTGATTGTTGGGGGTAATTGACTTACTATCCCTGTTTACAATTTTAGCGCTTTTTCAAAAACTTTTGTTGTTTGTGTGTTTCCGCACTAGGTCACGTCCTAATTTGCTGGTCAGCAAATGGGTTCTTGTTTTCGTGTCAGGAAGCTACCCGAAGCCCAATAAATTGTGCGCTTTGGAATCAGAGCCACTAGATAAAAGAACAAAACAAAAACAAAACAAACAAACAATATAGTTGTGTTCAAACAATAGAGACAGTGTGTTACAATTATCTGTGAAATAATCCATAGTTGTGGCAGTTTTTCTTAATATTACGCATTATATGCGTTCTTGTAGGAAACACATTCTTCATCCAAAACAAACATTTTCAAAAATTTCCCACTAATGTTACCTAACAATTACAAGTACAACAGGCCACTTATTTACTCCCCATCTAGAGAAGAATGCAATGCAATTTCAAAATAATTCATCCGAAGATGTATCACTGGGCCGAGTTTATTTTTCTTGACTTAGCCTCAGGATTCACAACTTCTAGTTTCCAATTTCTCTTCTAGTTTTATTCCCGACCCAATCTAGATAGTATTCCTTAGCGTTTTCAGTCAAGGGAATAAATGTTACATTTAATCGGTACTGGCATAACCTATGTAAAATGAACAGGTAACAAATGGGATATTGGCAGTGCCAGTTCTGGTGGTAGAGGTAAAAATGTCGGCAAGACTGGCAGGCAGCATTGTAGCCACTTAATGCGGTGACTCTGGCGGGCACTTTAAAACCAAACACTTTTGCATAGTGGGTATGTGCTGAGTCTGGTGAATCTTATAAACCTTATGCATCACTCTATTGTTACACTAGTATTTTTTTTTTTTTTCATGTGAGTCTCTAGGTCACAAATATGATTGCCAAAAGTTTAGCCCTACAAAGTTCCATTTCTGGCTGGATAGAGCCAGTAGGAAGAGCACTCTGAGGTCAATCGTGAATTATGTCACCCTCTTTTCTAGGGTGTGGCACAGTTTATCTCAGTAAACACACACCTGAGTATTAAGATAATATTTGTTTTTTGTTTTTTGTTTTAGTGGCTTTGATCCCTACTGTAAGTCATTCACCTTCTTCCCCATGTTGGGTATAGAAATTTTGTTTTTTCATCTTACAGTAATGCTATATCCAAGTTCAAATTTTTGTTTTTGGACAAATGGCATTTCCCAGGAAACCACACTAAAGGCACAGAGTTTATTCTGAATATGTGGATATGGGCAGGCATAACAGACGCATCACCCAGGGCTCTGTGGAGACTAGAACTAAATTCAGTGCGATTCAAGAACCATCGAGCAAAGCTCTGGAATTACTCACTTTAGTTCTACAACAGCTGACTTCAAATCTTCTCTATTGGGCTCATTCTACCTGAGCCATGGCTTCTCTTTATTCCATGAACTGAAGAATTAATTCCACAGTCTCAGTTTTCTAAGGTAGACTCTGTTCTGTCAGCATACTTCCAATGCTACCTACTTTTTGTCTTCGTCAAGACACTTGATTTGTATGCCAATGAAATAGCTCAGTCTTTGTCTTAGCTTTACAACTATCTCTTGCTGCGGGTAATTGAAACCATAAGAAATGGAAAGAAGGGATAAATATAGTGTACACTATGTTACATTCAGTAAAGAAAGAGCAAAGACACAATTCACACCTCTCCTGCCACTCCATTGGGACAGCAGACACTTCTCTGCACTGATTTTATAAGATTGGCCCTGAAGTGGGATGGAACAGTAGCTTCCTGGATGAGGGCAGCCACACTGCCTGGATTTCATGCCCAAATGAAGCACTCAAAGGACCCCAGTCAGCACGAAGGGGAAAATGTGCCAGATGTGAAGTTATTGGGGGAATGGCAGGGAGCAGGCCCCGGGGCTGGAATCAGCTTGTTAAGCAGGGCTAAAATCCACGGAGAACAGCCTCCTAAAAGTTCTAAAGCAAAAGCTATCTTTGTAAGCTTTAGCTCTTATCAGGAGAAAGTACGTGATCAAACTGCTCATGTATCATGTGTATCTACAGGAATTCATTATGGTAGGTTGAGATATTAATAATATAAAAGAGGATTCTGAAAGGCTTTAACAATCCACTAGAATTTTATCTTGTATTTTGAACTGTATGCACCTTTATTTGCCCCACTCAGTTTATTTTTCCTTTATCATCATTATCTTACACCTAGTGGAAAATTAGAAACTCTAATGGGAATGATTAAAATACAGAATAATACTATTATATTTATATTTCATT
>NW_006439191.1:1619677-1642439 GCF_000325575.1 Pteropus alecto
TCATTATATTTAAATTAAAAATGCAAAAGTATGTTGCTTTAACTTCAGTTTTCATATGTTTATAAAATATATTCTTTTATGTTTATATTCTAAATTAAAATGTATATTTCATTAGTTATAACTGTTTTTTGCATTCTCCACAAGATATGCTACATGGAAAGCTTAATTTATCAAATATTTTTAAATTTCATGTTTGTTTTTCTATTAAGAGAATAAATAAATCCATAAGCAAATATTTAATTAGTTTCTCTTATGTGTCAGGTTCCATGACTGTTTATGAGTAAGAATCGGCCTATGTTGATACTAATAGCTTGATAAAATTCTCATAATTAAGGCATCTACTCCTTTTAAAATGAAAATCAGGTACACTGTTTATTCCCTTGGTTTCTCCTTAAATTACATTTAATCGAACTCAATTAATTCAATATTTATTGTCAGGATCAGTGCTAGCAAATATATAGTGGTGAATAAAATAAACTTGTTGCTCACTCTCTTGGAGCATATAAAATAATAATCGTAGTAATTTGCAATGAAAAAAAGGTATGACAGAGCATTTATGTTATCCAGTCTCTGTAGAAATGAAAAGGCCTTCATGATAAATATTATAAATTTAAAATCATCTGTTTGTTAAATGACGAGAAAACCTTTAAGAATCCGAAAAATGTTTGAATTATGTATAAAAATAAATGATTTTTGAAATATCTGTATATTCACCCTCTACCTCAGCCCTCCCACGTCTCATCCATACTTTGTGAGTTTCCTGCCCCTGCCTCCCTCTGAATCATCTTTTCTTGACTGTCCCAGATAAGGAAGTGAGGAGAGTAGGCACAATATATCCGTTTCTGTAGATACATTCATTTTATATTTTCAGTTTTGTCGTCTATGTTCATATCTGCACTACAGATCGATCTCTACCTAAAGAAAACAGCATAGGGGTGGTTTAGAGCAGGTTTATGGAGTTGGACAAATGATGCTTAAATAACTCCACCACTGATTACCTGTTTGCCTCTGGGCAGGTCACATACTTCCTCTGCCCCTCAGTTTTCTCATCTTTGAAACAGAGAATATAAAGAGCACCTATTTCACAAAGTCATCATGAAGATTAAATGTGAATATGTATGTATGCATATATGCATGTAAATAAATGTGCATGTAAATAAATGTGCATGTATATACGTTTGTGTTAAATCCTTAGAAAGGTACCTAGAAAAAGTAATCACTTAGGTAAGCATTAACTACCCCTATCATTGTCTCTTTCTAGCTACCCAAATACATCCAACTGTATTATATAAATTATTCGTTCTAATTCCCTTTTGGTGGAATGCCAGCAAGAAGGAGGCACAATACATGACCGTGACATATCTTCACTTCTCTGAATGCGGTTTGTATCAGACCACTGACAATCATTTGAGGAGGTAGCATTGAAACTTCAATTTTTGGCTGTGTATACACAGGGGCCCACTAGCAATGTGCTTTATATACCAAAAGTATATTGAGGCAAATACGAATGCAAAATATGCTTTCACAAATATGACAGAGTGTTTCCTTCTGAAATCCCTCTAACTTTGAACTCACTTTCTTAAAATATGTAGCCATTTTCTGAGAGGATTTTTCTATGCTTTTGGGCTAGAATACTTCCCCATTAATAGAAATGATCAGTAACCTTCTTCGACAGTGTCCACTCCTGGTTTTAATTTTGTATTCATTCATCCAGTGCTTGACTAAACTAAACTGCCTGGCTTCTTTCCCATCACTGTATTGATGTGCTGTGGCTTAGCTTGGTTACCAACCCAGTGTCTGCAAGGTCATTTGTCCTAAGTTCAGCACCTTCTGATTTCAGTCTTTGGCTGACACATGAGTGAATGTCTGCTGGGTCCCTCTCTTCCTCACACCCTGCTCTCTCTCTGCTCAGGCACCCCCTGTTCTGGGGACAGCCCACTGTGACCTCACTTCTTCACTCTTGAGCCTGCTCACGCTCTTTATCTACCTGGCCCCTCTCTGCCGCATTACAGAGACTTTGTCGCTTCTGTGTACTGGGACAGACCACATACAGCTACCTGCATTGAAACCTAGAGTAGGTTCAGTGGGGCCACAGAAAATAAACCTAGCGAGTGTTAAGCATACACAAGGTGAAATTCCATTTATGGCCACAAGGTGCACCCTACAGGGTTAAGACAACTCACCCTAATGTAAAGATGGGTAAGCATCAGTGGGCTGGTGGTCCTGGGCTCTTCTGTCATGGAATAGTCCTCACATTATGTGGCTGCTGAGATCACAGATTTGGGGGTGATTCGTGATATAAAGGAAAACACTGTAGAGTTTCATTTACTCCAGTGTCATCTATCCTTGATCTTCTCCTTTTCACTGTCTGCTTATTGGCACAGTAGTAAAACAAAGTCTAAGTGAACTCAGTTGAGTCTGAACCTTGGTTTCCTTAGCTGAAAGTATAGCTAGAAACAAAGCTAGAAAGTATATAGCTAGAAAGTATAGCTCAAAAGGATGTTTTGGGGATTAAATAAGATAGGCTGAAAGTATAGCTAGAAACAGCTAGCTCAAAAGGATGTTTTGGGGATTAAATAAGATAGCACGTGTAAATCTCCTCGTTTAATAGCTATGACATAATAAATGTGGAATTATGTCATGTTCTTCACTTTTTGTCATGGAAGTAACTTTTAGTGGTATTTAGATTAATGGACTTTGTTTCTAGCAGGTGAAAATGTGAATTTTTGAATTTAAGATCTGTGTCTGCTTCGTTCAACTTTGTACTTTCTGACATGAGGTCAAGCATGTTTGAGGCACCGAAAACTTTGTTGAATGAGAAAATAAATAAATGATCTGGTGATGAAATAGATTGTGTATTGGAGTCACGCAAGACAGAGAGGAAGACTCTTCTAGAAGTTCAAAGAGGATGCCATATAGCTAAGATGAAGAGCAATCTAAAAACACTACGTGGGTAGCTAATGTCGAGAGAGCACTTCTGTCAACTGTGACACTTCTCGAAAGCATACATTTTTTAAATTTGTAAACAGAGTTATAATAACATTAGTTAGAATGTATATCAGAATACCTATGAAATATACACCAATCTAATATTGTTCTTTGGGACATCCCTTCTTACCTCTTTATTTATCTTAATCATTGATAAAAGTTTTACATGCACTGCTGTATAAATATAAAAAAAGAATTGGAAATCATAATTTGAGCAATACACTTTTTTTTCCTCTGGAAGCTGTTCTAAGTAAATTAATAAACATCCTTGATGGACCACTCAAACCTTTCACTTTGGCAAATATGTAAAATCAATATTCAGTAGATGATTTTTGCATCCAAAAAGGTTTAATATATATTAAATATAATTTTATAACTGTAAGATATATAATAAAGCACAAAGAGTTAAGAATAGGATATACTTTCTACAGAATATTTCTTTGGAATCATTGTGATATGACAAAGCATCTTTGTCATGATTTAGCTTCTCTAATTTGGATATATAAAAATCACGAAGCTAAAATCAATCTGTCTTTCAATCTCTACATCATTTAGTTAATGCAAGGTAAATGCTCACTACATCTTATGCAAATACCTTGAATTATGTTTTAAACAATTATGAGGCTATTAAATATAATTATTATGTCTGTTTTTAAGAATATGTTTCACACATTAAATTGGAAAATTTAATGGAAACACTGAAAATTAGAACAAAAATAACAATACTGAATGGATAATGATGTGTATTTTAAATACGAACAATGAAATTTTTCTACCAGAAGAATTAATTTATGTTCACGTCAAGTTATCTTTCCTGTTGGTGACGTCTCGCTCCATATCATTCTTCTCTCCTTTTCATCTGCCGTGCCATACTGAAGCTGACATTTTGAAACTGGCATGCACACAGACCACTTTTTAAACTGCTATTTTTAATCTTTACATGATCAGGAAAAGAATTTCTCTGGTGCTTTACTTTCCCTGCTATATAGCACATTACTCATTTTGGTGAGACATACCTCAGAGTGTCAGTTAGAAACTGAGGAGAAACAAGTATTCAGAGCAATCCAAACTATTTTTTCCCTCTGTGCTCGAGCTTATCTCTTCCAACACAGGTTCTCATTTATGCGCTTCCTCTCTTTCTTGGCATGCTACTTCAATCCCATCTTTTTCTTTCTTTGGTGGACTTAATTTTAATAGTATAAAGTATGATTTTGTCATACAAATGTTTATGTTCATCATGTGTTAGTATTTAAATTGCTTTATTAATTTGAGGGAAGATAATTATTGTTGATTCTTACATTTTCATTTGTAATGTCAGAACTTATTTTCTGTTATAAATAATAAAATTGTTTTTCAAGAAATAAATATAAAGACATTTTCATGAAAACAAATGACTCCACTTCCACTCGTTTTTCTATGTTCTAATGAATCAATTATAGTTTATTTCCTAGTATGTTGCTTAGAGAAATGCAGAGTTATAAATACATTTCTGAATATTTAACATAAGTTAGTTTCAAATTACATGGACACATACATATAAAGTAAATTGTATTAGGACATTAGGTAAGTTTGGTTTTATCTTTCATTTATTATTGTAAGTATATACGAAAACTCTTTACCTAGCATTATCTATGTTGTTTATAGAAAGAATAATAAAGCTTGAGAAAGCATCTAGTTCACAAATGATCAGATGGCTTTAGTCAAGGCAATTCCCTTCTTATTCTTATATAACATATAACCATCTCACACACACACACACACACACACACACACACACACACACACACACACGTAAATTCATCATGTCTTCCTCTGAACTCTCTGTTAGTACTGTTATTTGGGTCGTGTCAAGCAGATGATCATTTTCTATAAACTATGATATTTATAGAGTATAATTATGATGACCACCAGAATCCTGAATGCCAATGTAATTTGAGGTCCAAAGGATTCAGATTTTTAATAGAACCGATATTCCAAAAGCGGAAAGTTGTTATTGCCTTTGCCTAAAATATAAAATTCAGATTTTGTCTATATTTCCCAAATATTATACAACTTTTAAACATTGAATAGTTTCATGCAGTCAGTTTTACTTTTCTTGAAAATGTGTTCTGAAGCTGCATCTGCTATCCATGCCTGAAAAACTTCTTTCTCAATGCTCTTTTGAAATAGAAATATGTATTATTCTGGACTGAACTTAGGCAAGTATAGAGCAATTTTTAGATTGAATGCACAGCAACACATTTTTCAAAAATATGCAAAATCACTGACACTATGCAATACTGAATAACCTTCCTAGCTTCAGGGATGGGCGATTTGGGTGTTCGATGTTTCTGTGTTGACTTAAGTATGATCTACCTTGGACCGATAGGCCTGGATTAAGAATCCTCGTTATTTGGGTATGCCTTGATATAAGGAAAGAGAAATACAAATACATTAAAATCAATCACCAGAGTTTCGTGACATCGATACTCAAGTGGCCTGAGTATCAACCAAGATGTAATGATATCTTTTCTATAAAGAATACTACACCCAAGGAGAAGCCTGTTGATGTCTGTTACATAACTTATCACAGTTATACTATTTTTGTACATTTGGTTATTCTTTCCACATACCTAATACCTACATAAGAATGTGTGAGTTATGTTTTAGAAAATAATATAAAGAAGAAATAAACTAAACCCAAATCCTGAAAACAAAGCTGCAGTTCTGTCAGATAACATAGATCTCCTCATAAGCATAGCCATTCTCTTACAAATGTAGATGCTAGAGCCAGTGGCAAGTCTGCAGTAGCAGTTCACAGAATTACTATCACTAAGGAACCCGAGTTCACATCTCGGTGCAGAGAGCCACCTGTTAGGTGTGTGGGCGTGAAAAATACATTCAGATTTTAGTAATAATTATAAACCCCCAGGTATCACATTTAGTAGGGATTTAGTAGGTCTTCAATAAACTCAGCTTGCTTTCCTGTCACTCTTTTTATTAAATCATTACATATCATTCTTCTTAAAATAGCCTCACATTAAATGTTTTCCTGTGTACTTGAACTTGTTTGCCTCCAATATAAAACATACTCACTGGTTCTGCCTATTTATAGCTAACAATTTGAAGTGCTTCCAGGTTTTAACTTTTACAGTAAGTTCGCCCTGTATGTAATTAGCTATTCTCTCAAAGTCTAAGGTCCTCAAAGATCCTTCAACATAATGCAAAGCATGCCTTGTCTCACTTTATCCGTTGCACTCTGAGAACCATTTAAAGCCATGTTTTGCAATTCTTTGTTCTTATTCTCACCAAATAAAATGTTGGTCAGCACAAAAGATGTCATCACTTCTTACATAAAATTTGAGTGATTTCTATTTTATCATGGTCGATGTACCTCAACAAGGAATGGCAGCAATAGTATACTCTGCTTGGCTTTAATATTTGATAACTCAAAATATGAGGCAAATATTTAACAAAATATCATAGTACTGAAAGAATAGCAACTGTGGCTCTTTTTATTTAACATAAAAATAGACTTTTACTACGTGTCTGTTGATGGGGATGTAGAAGGAAGGCGCTAAACGTAACATTTTCTAACCATGGTAAGTGGAACTTTATTCTCACTCAGCGCTTCAAGATTAGAATGACATTTTGTGACATTCAAAGGTCAGATACATTTGGTCACTGGTGTTATTTTAAACTATCTATAAGGGTGCCTTCTTTAAACTGTGTTCACTTTGCCCTAATCAAAATATCCAATATTTTTCTAAAAGCGACTTCGTTTAATAGCACCAGGCACAGCGCCATTCACCCTGTGAGCACAGTGTGGTGATATTCAGCAGAACCCATTAAGCTCACACAGCTTTCAGGGCTTTTGTCAGAAAAAAAGAATATTATTAATCCATTATATCCTCTGATTACTACATGATTCAAAAGAGTGCAATTAATTCTCTTCACAAATAACACATTATATTCCAAAGCCTTCCACATTCTCAAGTCCAATTCTGAAGCTGCTTCTTTCATCCAACCTTCACCTATTTTCCATTTCAATAATGAGACATTTTGCCTCTGCATGCCTAGCACAGTTTTACCTAAATATCAATGTTTTCCACATTTATTGTGCAAAGAAGTTGTACCTGTCCACGTTACTCAGCTCTTCTTTGGACTATGTTTTATATACGTTTGTGTATTTATATATATATGTGTTTATATGTAAAAAGAATGTTTTAATGATCCAGTAGCTAATTATTTTAATGTGAGAAAATTGGAAGAATGATTTTTCTTTTATCACTAATGGTGAAGACTCACTAATATTTAAAATTATGTGCATTATATTACTTAAAAGACACTTAAAAATAACTGAATTCGAAAATGTCTAAATACTGAAAACACATCAAGCACTGATCATTTTAAAGAATAAAGCATCAGGTATTGCCGATGCAAGAAATTCATTACATAATTTTGCAATCTTTCCACTTAAGATTTATAGATGAGCAAAATAAGATTTCTATTAATTAAATATATCAACTTTACTCTGTGGCACAAGTACTCGTTTGACAGTTTGGATATCTGCATTAGTAGGGCTGTGTGGAATTTTGTCACTACACCATAAAATATATTAACAAGGAATTAATTATTAAAATATGCATGTGTTATAGGACAGTATATTCATGATAATGAATGAATTAACAATATAGCATTGCCCAAAATTCTTGTTCTTGCATTCCCTAATTTTGCAATATAATCATAATTACATATGCTATAAAAATTTAGTTCCTTTGAATATGTTTATAGAAATGGTAAATGGCTAAGTGATAACTAAACAAGAATTGAAGATAGAAAAAACAACTACCAGAACAGAGTGCCTAAGTTTGGTGTGTGGCTGCTAGCAGATTCTAAGGATATTTTGTTTTGTATTGTTTTGCTTTATTTATTATAGAAGGACAATTTTATCTGCTACTATTTGGCTGCAAGTAAATCATCTGGAAAGTTTCCTATGGGAACAAAAGCATCCATGATAAATTATCTTAGGCAAAAATAAGTGATACCTATTAATGTGTTCGATTTTTTAAATGACTTCAAGAACAACAAACATACACAAAGAGTAAAAGAGAATACATCAATGGAAGGCAAAAACATGCAATTATGATCGCCTTTAAACTGGTAACATAATACATATTTTATGTTTCAAAATGTTGCATCTTTTCCAGATACATCTTTAGGGAAAATTGGGTTGTTGAAGACACTAAGAAATAATGTGCTAACCCAGAAAACAATTAGCATTTCTATAATGCACTGTATTCAGAGAATGTTGCTCTCAAAATATTTACAATCTAAAATATTTCCCCTGGGATCCTATAGGTTTAAAATGGAAGCAAAGTATTCGCTGACATTTAAATCCTTTTATTTCTCTATCTCTATTACATACACTTTTTCCCATGATTTTATCTATAAAATTTCATGTTCAAATATATAAAACTAAATTAAATCTAAAAATCTAACAATCCAATAAAACATGGCCAAGACTCTTAAAAAGTAAACGTTATTTAGTATATTTAGTGCTATAGTACACAAATTTTAGATTATGTGCCTGATGTATTAAAAGCATCTTGCTGATATAGACAGACTAAATAAATGTAGTAATATGAAAATGTTATTACCTCATTAGTACATTTCTCACTGACTCAAAAATACCTTACTTTTACCCTGCTCCATTTCTTTATCACCCATTTATTCTTTTATTATATGGTAATTATATACATATTTTGTAAATACATTTTAAAACCATAATAGAGATTCTGGAAATTAAATTACAGTTTTAAAACAATACCTACACATAAATACAATAGTGCACCTACAGATATACACTCCAATGAGTCAGTCACTGCAGCCTTGCTCAGGGCATGTGATTTTTATTATTCCTTTTGTTTGTTTTTAATTCGAGATATATTTACAAAAGAAAGAAAATGCCTTTCTCTGTCTAGCCAAATATCTGAGATTAGAAGTAACATTCATTTTCTCACATTAAAGAAAATAAAGTACTTAACCCAAGGACTTAACAATGGCAAAGTAATTAGAGAAATTTTGAGTATATATTAAGTGTATATATAATATGCAAATTAAGTGTATATATCATATGCAATCTATTCAGGATTGTGTATAAAAGACTACTTTAATCCATGTATTAATGATAAAGGAAAAATATCATAGGAATAAAAATAAAAATAAAAGCATAGGAGAGCTTTAACAGTAAGAAATCAGTAAACACTTTGATTTCTATGGTCATATAAAAATTAAAAACTAAGTTGCCAAAAATCCTGCAGCTGGCTAGCCAAATAAGTGAAATTTTACGTCACCTGACTTCGTATGTAAAGCTGTTTCCACTTTGCAAAACTGTTCAGGTTACTCTCATGGTTTTTTCCCATACATCACACTCATGTAAATGTAGGTGTGACCATCTCCAAACCTCGGACTGCTCAACTTCCTGGAATACCACCCCCAGTCTCAAGTTACATAAATTTCATCAGCTCTTGCCACCCCTTAACCACTGAAAGAGTCAAAAGCCCCAAGTTGGTTAGGAGAAAACTGGGCAAATGACAAATTACCTTTGGAGAGAATCCAGCCATGTACAAATAGGAAAAGTCTAAATCCTTTCCTGTGTCACAGGCAGGTTCTTAGCTAAAGGGCAAACAAGTCAACTGGAAACAGAGATAAGAGACATAATTCACACACAGGTGCGTGTACACAGGCACACATACACGGGTTCACACAGAAACTGCTATTTCAGTCCAAATGCCTTTTGATATTCCCCCACGACAAGCAAATTTGTGATTTAAATGGCGTGTCCTGTGGAAGAACAAAAATGAGCTCTGGATAATAGTCTTTTGAAGAAGCAATCAGAGCATCAGTACTCAGGCCCCAGAGTTCTCCTCTGCTACACCAGGAAGTGGTTTTGAAAACAAAGAAACAAAAAACTTATGTCTCTCTTCCTGAACAGAGAGAGTTGCCTCATTTTATAATAAATACTTTCAGATTATTTCAGTCCATTTTACTATTATCTGTGCCCTTAAGGTCATGGACAGGTGTTGTATTTCTCTGTAGGAAATGATACATGATTGTGTTCTACTGCACATGCCTCCCAACTCCAACGTCCTTGGCCTCCAGTGCCTGTTCTGATACATGTGGTACAGCTGAGCTTTAATCCGTCCTGCAATTTTACAACTGTTAAGACAAGCCCCTGGGCTTGGTCTGAAGTCTGTGTCAATGCGAAAATTGAACCAGATAAACTTAAACAGGCAAGGGAGACGTTATTTAAGGCTATTGCAATAGGAAACACCCACCAAAACATAGTCGGAACTCAACTCACGCTGAAACGAAAAACAGAAAATGGTCAGGAATTTTAAGAGCTGGGATGAGGAAGAGATGCTACTCCTTTGGTGTTTGCAATTTGGCTTTATCCCCCTTCCCCAGTAAACTTCCTCTTAACTTCAGGGGTGGGGGTGACTCCACAGCCTGGAGCAAGGTGCCTGCTCAGACCCTCCCACAGAAACTGACCCAGGGACCCTATCTCTCCCTAAGATTACATTTCAGAGGGATGGCTTTCAAGTCCTTGAGAAAGACATTCTTGAGTTTTAAAACTGGCAAGAGGCTTTTAAAAAAGATTTACATCTCAAAGGCAGAGAGAAAGTGTTTACAATGACCAGTTTTCTAAAGTAAATGCCCTAAGGAAAGGGAGTCAGGGATCTGGAGTCAAGAGGAAAACCTTCTGAAGAGGCTCCAAGCCCAGGGGAAGAGTAAAGCCCCTTGGTCCTCACTTGTTCCAACTATTTTTTTTTTTTTATGTTGAGCCAATCAATGCCTGCAAATCGATCCCTTGTGTTTGCCTGTTATTTCATGATTGATTTTTTTAAAATTAACTATTTAATGCATCAGGAATTAACGTAGATTTAATATGTGGAAGTGTCATTTTCTCATTCAAATACTACTTGTATAGCATTTTATATAACTGAGACTGTGTCTGCAATTTACTTTTCTTAATATGCATGCCCATTTCTGCACCAGCAACAAAAACTTTATATTGTAGTTTAATATTTTAAGACAAATTACTTTGTAATATATTCTTCCTATATTCTAACTATTTCTAGACTGTTTTATTCCATGAAAATTGGAATAATTTTAAAAACATTCTGTCCCCTTCTTACATAAATCTTACTTGGGTTATTTGAACATTAATTGTGTAAATGTATGGAGGGAGAATTTAAGCCTTTTATTCATGAATGTGCTTGAGATATGTATTATTTTCTTAAAATAGTTAAGATGTAAATATTATATTCTTTGTAAAGTGTCCCAGAGTTCTTCATATAGATTTTCACAAATCATAATCTAGTTATATGTTGAAATATAATTTTTTGTCTTTCATATTTTTGAATGCACTTATATCATACAACTTATACTATTTGGTCATTTGGTCATTTTGTATAGAGTCATGTCTTCATAATATAATAAGTAGTTCATCTAAGGTTATTTTATCTTGTGTCTTTGAAAACTAAAAGAGCAATATGGGAAGCTCCAAACAAAACTTCCATAAATTATAAAAGTGACCTAGAATAAACACTAAAACATCATTCAAACTGCCAGCCAAACAGCTGCTGTACTAATGAGGAAAGGAGCATTTGATGCACAGGACATCTGTATTCCTTTTTCTGATCATAACTCTTGAGAGAGTTCATATGTTTACACCAAAAGCTATTTCTATAAACTACGATGGATGCAGTTAAAGTACTACAGTTGTCTATAAAAAAAAAAAGGAAGTGTTGTACTGGATTTTAGTCACACGGTGTAAGACGGTATGACATTTGCTTATTGATGGACTTCATACAATGCAGCGTAGTCCATTTGGCGCTATGTCATTATGTAATAACTTTTCTAACGTCAGAAGTAATTATTCAGATGCTGCATGTATTAGGTTAACTGGGTTTCCATTTGCTAACACATCATCATTACACTCCTTTCAGCAGAACTGGAAACATAGTTCATCTATTTTGCAATTTTAAAAAATGACAAAAGTAATCACACTTTAATTTCAAGACATTAAAGGAGACATTACTGTAGTTCATTGAACAAGATTTCATGAAATAATGACCAGGGTTTTAGCAATCCCAGATGTGTGTCTGAACAAAATATTCACTATGCCGTGCTCCAATGTTGTTACCTCCAGTACAGCACTTCAGAGTCACCAAGGGCTCTTCGGCTCAGCTACGGTCCTTCTGTTCTATTGAATACACTTTACAAATAACAGTTGTTTGTGGTGAACGAAAGATCTCCCAGAAACATTCTCCAATTTACGATTAAATGCATATGTGATAGGACTGTACTTGATGTAGTAATCTGTCTTAGTCTGCTTGGGTTGCTATAATAAATATCACATACCTGGTGGCTTAAGCCACAGATGTTTGTTTCTCACAGTTCTGGAGGCTGGAAGTCTGAGACCAGGGCACCAGCATGGTTGTGTTCTGGTCAGGACTCTCTCCCTGGCTTGCAGATGGCTGCCTTCTTGCTGTGTCCTCTTGTGGTAGAAAGGAAAGCTCTGGTGTTACTTTCTCCTCTTATAAAGGGACTGAATCCATCATGGGGCTCTACCCTCATGACCTCCTCTAGACCTAATTACTTCCTAAGATCCCCATCTTCAATATCATCAATTTCAGGGTCAGGGCTTCAACATATGAATTGGAGTGGACATAAATATTGAGTCTATAACATAATCTATGTATTTTCTCTACATTTCTACCATATTCTGCTCTCTCACAGGTACCACAAGGTAAAGATCTCATGCCCCCTAACCTCTATGTAGATCAAAATAAGGGAAAGGTAACACAGCGTAATAAAGTCTCTATGTAATAAAAGTTCAATGAAATGAAGATTCGGTGCTCGAAGTGAGATATAGAAAGGATTCCATCGGAACTTGAAGAATTTAAGTATCTGCTTTCATTCTGTTGTTTATGGTTATTTTTGTTTTATTACTTTTTTTTTTTTTTTTTACTTTCAAAATTAACTATGACTAGAATTAAGTGATGCTGCAAAAGAACTGTTAGGAAATCACATATCGAGGTCATAATGCCAGACATCTCGGAGAGCGAGCTTCTTTGGAAATAGGGTCACGGCAGATGTCATTAGTTAGGACAAGGTCACAGTGGAGTAGATTGGACTCTTATCCTACATGACCAGTGTCCTCACAAAAAAAGGAGAAATCTGGGCACGGACACACACGCAGGGAGAATGCCATGTAAGGTGAAAGCAGAGACTGGGGTGATGTAACATATGCCAAGGAAGGCCAGAAATTGCCAGTGAGCACCAGAGGCCGGGAGCGAGGCATGGAATAGCTTCCTCCTCCAGCTCCCAGAAAAGGAAGTGTTGTACTGGGTTTTATTCACAGAAGGACCCAACCTTGTCAGTACCTGGATCTCAGCATCTGGCCTCCAGAACTGTGGAAAAACACATTTTTGCTGTTTAAACCACCCAGTTTTTCATCGTAGCTCTAGCCAATTAATACAAACACTATCCCACAAAACACTTTATCAAAGAGAATAATATTTTTGTCATGCGATGAGAACATTTTAACAAGGGACTGACAGTGGGCGGATTACGTCTTCACTTCTATGGTCTAAAATGTTTATCAAAGGGTTTGGAAAACAGTTTTAATCCCAAGGTTGATCAGCAAGAATGGAAAATATTGATGGTGATGATTACTTAACTGTGTTCTTTTTGGCTCTTTGTACCTCTCTGCCCAGAACTTAGAATGTTAGTCACCTTAGAAAAGCTATCATATCTAGTGCAGTCTCTACCAAAACATCTTTAGTATGTTGTAAGGATCGGGGACTTCAGGAGTATTTATATTCACATGTGTTACAATTTCATTTTGTGCATGAAAACATTAATCTATTATACAACAGTGATACAAGTAGAGGAGTCACAATACTAGGGTTTTTGCGAAGATTTAAAGACTGTTCTGATGCAAAAACTTTTCCTAAGATTTTTAGATGAATAAAACAGACCTTAGAAGCTTTGAGATTACATAAAATTAAGACCTGCCTTTTTATTCTTGAAATTCTGTAGTTTGAAATATAATTTGTATTGTCAAGTTTAACTTGATGCAATTCAAATGAAACTGGAAATAACTTACCTACATAAATATTTTTAAATCAATTTAAAATAAAGGGCTGCGAGGATTATTTTCACTCAGCATTACATGAGCACATAGGCTCAGGCAGTTTTTAGAATCCTGCCATTAGACTTCATGAGCTTTTTACCTGACATCTTGTTTTAAGGTTTTATGACATTTTTGAAAGCTGTTATCATGATTACCTTCTGAGCTGTTTTAAAGCAAGGGTTAACTAACAAAAAAAAATCTCTTTGTCTAGGGCAATTTATGAAAGAAGAACATTTATAAAAATAAATTTGGAAATACAGAATCACTCTAAATCACAGTTAGTATTTTTGTTGTTGTTGTTGCTTTGGCATTATGTAAACTTTTTCCTGGTGACTTCAAAGTTTTAGTGCAGCTTCCAAAAGAGATTGATTTAGCCACTGTCTGTGAACTATGTGGTAACTTGAGACTCACTATTATAGTAGTTTGATCAACAAACAAGTCAAATAGTTCATTATAAAAAAATGCTATAAAATATAATTATCTAGAATGCTATGAAGTCAAATATGTTTAATATTTTCCACCTGAACATAAAGTCAAATTATATTCCTTAGCTTTAAATATGTTGTTCATTTTTATCAGTAACTAACATTGTGAAGGATGCATACTAAGAATTCTTTCATTTTTTTCATATACTACAAAAAACATGTATACTTTTCTGCTTTGTACTAGGTCCTTTGATTTCTATAAGAAAACCAGTTTTATAGCTATGATAATGCTAGAGACACACGTCATAGATCTATGCAACAATGAATTTGCCCCAAATCATTATTGTTTTAACTCTAAGTTAAAATCCAATTTCCATTTTAATGAAGATTTCCGCAACTACCATATACATATATATTTCGATAGTAAAATCTATGCAAGTCCTACTGTGTTGGTAAAGTATTTTTACTTGTGTTTATTATTTTAGAAGTCCTTTGTGTATAAAGATGCTACTGTTACCTGGCTTCTATCTGGGCAATCACATTTAGTTGTTTTTTTAGTAACAGTGGAAGTTTTGCCCTGAGCAATCTTAATTCATACATCCAGTTCCTTTTGTGACAAACAGCGGGCTTTTGTGAGATATGAATGTTTGTGAGCCTATGATGAGAGGAAACAATTCTGCTATTTGTGATTTAGCCAGCTCTTCGTATCAGAACTGAAAATAATTTAAGACAATAATGAAATACTTTACAATAACTGCATTATTTAGAACTTTATCTGATAATAGATATAAGGATGTTTTAAACTAATTAATAATATTGAAGCTATACTTAAAATAAGTGAATACACATAAAATAGTAACTTCTAGTTGTTGAAAAATAATTATTTTCTATCTGGAGGAGATTTTTATTTTATTATTTCATTTTATTTTATTTTAACGTTTGCTTTACAGAGTACTCATAAGACTCGTAGATATTAGCTTCTGTAATTCTGTAGTTGCTATTCTGTAGGACCAGAATCTTAGAATAGGGGTTAACAACATACACTAAAAAAAAAAAAAAAAAAAAAAAGCTTTGCTATGATATCTCTATATGAGACTTATTTACTGTACTTCATGTATCTGTTTACTTAACATAAAATTATTGAGCCCTTACTAATTATAGCAGAGGGAAATACGAGTTAGACACAGAATTAAGGACACTGCAGGTATGAGAGTATTAATAGGAAGATGGCAGACCTACCTATGTATCTAAATGGTGACATAACTTTATCCATCCATAGATAACCAAATCAAGTCACATAAATAAGTTATTAAAGACTCTATCATGAGAAGTAATAATATTGTCCAATAGAACTACCTTTGGCACAAACAAACACAAAGAAGTGAAGCTGCAATGCCCTCATATAGCATTCTGTTCCCAAGGAACAATTTCTCCATATTCTGGAGGTTTCTCCAGAGTGTAGCTACATACACAGAATTTCTTGAAATAATCCGAGAGAGAGCACGGTCAAATATGAGGAATGGCCAACATTACTTAAAAACAAAACAATGTTTTAAATCAATGTTTAGTTTTTGTTTAAATAGTAAATACATCAAGTAATTACAATTGCTTATGTTTTCAGTTATAATCTCTAACAAGTTTTACTTCATAGGCAAATCAGATCAACTAATAGAATTGTTTGGAATCAAGAGTGAGAAAATTAAATGTATTCAATTATTTATTTAAATTTTATTAGAGACTCTACTATATTTTCAGCACTTTTCTAGAAAGTGGGGATATTTGAGTGAATAAATGAACAAAGCCCTTGCCTCATGGAGCAAACCTTCTATTATAAAACAATATTAAAGTAAATAAGTAATACGACACCAGGTAGTTACCAAGTGATACAGAGTAAAGAGGGAGAAAGAAGATATTTAAACATTTTTCTTAGATGTTTTGAGAACTGATTTTCCCATGTTATAATTAGCCCATATACTTTAGAGAATTTGGGAAGACATTATTATTTGGGGAAAGATTATCATTTGACCTCAACTGTTAAAAAGGTATTCTTCAGTGAAAATAAATATTTTATACTATTCTGAATAGATTAATATTTTATTAATTTTATTTATTGCCATCAGTTCTTTCTGATAAGGCAGTCCTTAAATCATGACCTAACCTTTATCAGAGCATCGAGGAACTTTTGGAACAGCTCACTGTGTCCCAGACTTCTCAGAAAAGCATTATATTGTTCCTGCCCTCTCACTCACTGGGATTGGAGAACCACTAATTTGCAGAAATCAATAGTGCTTGAATATATACTACTACCTTATGGACACAAATGACTGAGATCTCTAAAGAACCTGGTAAGCGACTGGTGTTCCATTTATCCTCCCCATCGATCACACATGAGGTCTATTTATTTCTGTGCTCTTGAGAAATAGATTTTTGGAACTATATAAAATGCACCTGTCTTCTTCTTAGGCATTAGCAGTTTTTACTTGAGTCATGCCAGGGTCAGAGACTTCCAGTGCGTGAAGTTTTATTTGCAGAGGTCTCAGCTTTCTGTCCAACGTGTTTTATGAAAGAACAATCAAGGTTGTTGCTGTATTTCTTTGAGAGTAGTTCATAACGTGATATTCTAAAGCACGACTCTAATGGAAGGGAGTCCAACATTTTATTTGCCACATGTGAATGCTAAAGTCTGAAAATATTAGCACAAAAGAAATGAACGTTTTTGTTAATTCATATCACATTCCATGGCAAATAATTTGCTAAGTTTTGAAATGTCAAGAAATATCTGATTTGCATGGATGAGGATAATATCTCTGTAGTTGTATTTAGAATATCATATATTGATTTATATCTTTTCCCATTATTTGGTTCATTTATACAGACTTTATATGTATTTGAACATATGAATGTCATAGTTTATTTCCCATTTAATAACTTTACTAATATTAAATTGCCTTTATTTTCTTTATAGATGTTTTTATAATATTAAAATATTTACTAAAACTCTTTAGTACATTGTCTAAAATGTGGCTACTTATATATTTTTTTCCTTTTATGTACCTTAGGAAGACTCTTTTTTATAACATGTATCTTATGTATAAAGATGGTATTCTATAGTCTTTGTGAGGCATGTACAGTTTTACAACCTACGTCATGCTGGTATACATTTTGGCATTCAAGTGTTGGGTGCGCAAGTCTATCTCCCCAAGAACTCTTGAGGGAAATGCTTAATATAGTGCCTGGAAATTTAAAGAAAACTATTGATTGTTTCCTTACTGTCATTATCAGATGAGAACCATTACTCCTAAGAAATTGAAAGTAAAAGATAAACTCTTTTCAACATTTTGTGTGGTATCTATTGATATTCTATAATCATATTTTTTGTTTCATGCTGGAAAAAAATCCCCTCATCTACATAGGCTGACTTCCAATTAAATACAGAAATATTGTAGTAAACCAGTAATATGACCTGCAGTGCAATTTTAAACATTCTAATTTAAATACTATACTCAAGTAATACAGAAATTTTGTCACTCTTTTGCAACTTTTCTTGAAAAGAAGATATAAAGATGTTTGCACTTATGGCTTAAGATCTCAAGTTGTAAATGACAAATATCTACAAAAATTTACTGAACATTATTATAACAAAAAAATGAAAGTAAGTTGTAAAATGAGGTGTCCTGTTGTATTCTAAAAGCGGATGTGTAAATTTTAGAAAACACTTGTGTGGTGTTTATGAAATTAGGGTTTAAAGTACATTAGGATTCTAATGTATTTGCTCTGTTTTTAATTGCTTGTGTGTGCCTTTGTGGTTTTTCATTATAGTGCTATTGCCATTCAAGCAGCTAATTGACCTCTATTATTAGGTGCTTTCTCCACAAAAATACCCTCTACTTTATATTTAATTACCTTTTCCAAATCCCAGAGCCACAAGGCTTATAAGATGATAAGGGCAAACGAGTATCCATGAAGTGGAAAGCATATAATTTACAGGGAGCAAATGCAGATTTATCATTAAGGCATTATCTTAATTATTAAAAATAATTAAAAATAAAAGCAGCTAAATTAAAAAGATTACTCTAACATTGGATAGTTTTCTTACCAAAAAAATGTCTAGAGAAAAAACAACTGCTTAGCGTATATCTAAAACCATTTATATATTGTAAATTCATCATTAACTCTAAGAATACATTCAGGATAAAATATCTGATTTTAATCAAAATGGTAATGCTTATTAATCTCATTTTTATCAAATAACAATTATTAATGATACTGTAATAACAGTCCAGTCATTGAAAATACATAGAAACCCAGTATATGTATGTATTTGTAGGCAAAAATTTTATTTTGATATTAATTGTTGTTCAATAGGGGATAATTGAGTAGCCTACCACAGCTCTCTGTTAAAGAGAATGTTTCATACATAAAACTGTTCATATAATTGTACAACAGGCCTTACTATTTTTCCTGAGAGATCAATATGTAACTTCTCAATATGAAAGTTATATGACTTAAGTATAGTACTAATACCATTTGTAATGATACATTTGAAATTTATTGTTAATAAGATGCTTTTATGGAAGAAAGTTACATGATTAAGATATGTTTTTTCCTTAAAAGAATAACCTTGACTAGAGTGTGAAGAATTGTTTGTTGGGTAACAGGTGGAATAATGAGAGGAAGAAGGGCATTTTTGTGGCCATCAGTTGTGAGAGGATGAGGTAGTAGTGTGTTAGCAGTAGAGACATAGATACAAATAACAAATACCAGACAAACAAAAATAGTTAGAAGGAAAATCGATTTGGTGAAGGAGAGGAAGTGCGGTGCGTGCTGTCCAGGCGTCTTGCTCAGCTGGGTGGAAGGCAGTGGTCTGTCTGTCCAGCGAGCTGCTGAAAAAGACTAAGCTGGCCGGGTGAATCAGAAGCGTCTTTATAACCCTGTATCCCAGCTATGGTCACATTACCATCCCATGGGAAGCTTTAAATAAATACATCTAAAAGTTCTGATTTAACTTTTTTGCTGGGATAGATCCCACATGTCAGTGATGTTAAAAAGCTCACAAGTGATGTTATTGTTAATCAGCTTGGAGACTTGCAGCCTAAGGACACATGGCAGATAACTAGATGTTGTATGAGTGCAAACTTTCATGTACGTTGTGTAGATATAAAAATCTGCTTAAAAAACTATTAGAATAGTATAATGTGGAAGAGATGATACATATGAAAGATTTGGGTAATGAAAAACCCTTTTTCTACTAGAAACCATAAATAGTTACCTGGAATTTTAATAAATGCATTTATTTTTTTCTCCCTAGAGTATCTCTGTATTGGTTTTTCAAAATATTTTCCTTCATTGGTAATGTTGTAACTGTGTGTCATTTTATAGAAATGTCTGTCTGAGCATAGAAATGTTTTTCTCTACTGGCATTAATGTTTTCTGTTTTAACTCTAAATCTTTTCTTATATTTTTCTCAATCTGTCTTTCCTTCATTAACTCTTTTGTATTATTTGAAATTATAGCCTTATCTTTTTCTATATTGGTATTAGTAAAATCATAAATAAGCTTTTGTTTTCATAACTGAATTTTATATCATGTATTATTTTTGGAAATGTTTAGTTTTATTCAGACGGACTTTTGTCAGATATTCTATATTAAAAGAATGCCATAGTGCTTGCTACTAATCATAGATACTTTCTATATTTAATGAACTAGATCTTAGAGTTTTCATGCTTTGGAAAAAATGATGCGTCTTGCTAGTGAAGTTAAATTACTTGACTTCATTTTATCCATAAATTTGCCAATTATTTGGAAATCATAACAATTATATTAAATAATAATCAGTAATTTATGGCTATCAGAGAATAAATACCTATGATACTGTACCTTTTGACTCTATATAATATCTATATATCACATCTATAATTCTTTAAAACATTATATGTAATATATATATAATCTTTTAGAACATTATAAATGTGTATTTATGTACACACATACATATCTATCAAAAATCAGAAGAAAACAGATGATTAGAAGGCCATTACAGATCTGTTGTATAAACTAACTAGAATATGACTGTGAAGGCAGAGATGAGAGGCCACGTCACTGTCATTTTTGCAAACCTACTGAATGTGCAGTGCACAGAGGAGGTGCACAGTAAGTGCTCTCTCTATTATACTAGGGTTCGGGACTAATTTACCAGTAGAATTTTATACCAATATGATATTATACCATCAACACCAGTTTCAGATATAATTATTCTTATTTTTCTCATTCGAAAGTGATTCAAATTTTGGCCTAAAAATGAATGTATTTGAACAGATGAATTTTTCCCTGCAGTATGCACATATAATGATTTGCCTGCCTTTACGAATCACAAAGTAATACAATATTGATGTTATGAACACTTCACATGCCAACACCTGTGGATCAAAATATAAATCAACTGACATAATTTCTGAAAGGTCTATATGATTTTTTCCACGCTTGTCATTAAAATACTATGATGTAAAGTCATTGGCAATGCAAATTCTTCATCGTAAAATGAAAGATTAAATCAAATGAAAATTTAGTGTTAACTTTTAAGGCCCATGTTTTAAAAATAAACATTCCACTGCCATTTATGAGGCGTCAAACAAAATAGTCTCAGAAGCATCATCATAAACGTGACTTCACGGGAGTGAAAGTCATAAATTTTTCCCCAAACATTTATGAGGCTAAATAAATAGGAGCCAGGATTTGACAGGGATGGAAATTGTTCTGTGACAAGAATTTCTGATCGTTCCTTAGTCTATAATGGAGTATATTGAAAAAAGAAACAAGAAGTCTCCTGTTCAATTTTTACTTCACACAGAAACAAGACTTCTATCAATATGAAAATGTGGTTATTATGCTGCATTCAAATAGTTTAACTGAGCATAGCTCCACCCTGGGAAGGCTATGGAGCTTTCTCAGCATTAAATGTAGCACTTTCTTTTCCATCCTTCTCATTTCTCTACTCCAGCCGTTTGATATTTCTTAGTACCAATATCTTAATGTCCTTCTCCATTCATTCAGTGTTTTCTAACAACGACCAGTGGAGCTTCACGAATGTCCAGTACGGTACTTTACGTCAGCCTTAGGAATTTTTAAAACCTTGCTAGGTACTCGATCTCTATTTATATGACTTTTCAATAAAATGTAATGTAATGTCAATAGACACTTAATCTTATTGAAATGAAAACATGCATTTTACCAAAAGTAGAATTGTTATGCCTGTGACTTTTATAGGATTAAGACCTAATAAAGATAAAATGGGTTTTATCAGTTCTTACTACATGAGCTAGTTTGGGCTTCCTCTCGGTATGGCATCCTCGGACTTGTCACCTGAAGGCTTCAAGAGCAAATATTCCAGAGAGCAAGGCTGACTGACCTCTGTTACCTTTCATGACTTAGCCACAAAAGCCAGATCACCTATTTGTCAACCCATCAAAAACTCATTCACATTCATGGAAAGATACATATATTGCTCCTGTTGATGAGAATGTGGGAGCCACATTTTTAAAACATGACTTCTAGCCCTTTGTAAGATTTTGCTCTTTGAATAAATACGCTTTATAATATTTAGGAAATTTTCTTCTATGTTTAGTTTATTTGAATGTTTTCCATTTCTTTTAATTAGAAGACATTTTTAAAAAAATTCATCATCTAGCAAAATCATAAATTATTTCTTTCATTTCAAGAACTGCTTAATGCTGACTGTGTGCCAGGCTCCATGGTGGGTCCCGGGTACACAGAAATGAATCAGGCAAGGCTGCTGTCCCTCAGCCAATGAGGCACGCCGGCTGGGCTGAACCATCGCAACTGTCTGATAAGCACAGAGCTCTGCTGACTTGCCTGCGCTTTTCTCTCATACATAGTCTATCACACCTTCTCTTCTTCCCGCAAACCTCAAAGCTCCCAGTCCGAACTTTCGGTTAATGATATTAGTTCCTATTTCACTGAAAAACACAAAAGCTCAGGAGGCACACGCAGTGTCATTTCGGCAGAAAATTCACCCATGTAAGCCCTACACTAATCTGTCTTCCTTCCCATTATAATGGGTGAATTCTTTTTGCTACTTTTTTTCGCCTTCATTTCTGTACTAGATCCTATCCTTCGATCGACTCAAAGGTTATGATCCTCCAATGCA
>NW_006439191.1:1642449-1719795 GCF_000325575.1 Pteropus alecto
AGATTATAGAACTTTCTTTCTACTGATCATTTCTATCCGATTTGAAATACAGTGCCGTATCTCCCACTTTTTAAATGAAATTCCATAAATGAATATGATCTTCCATTTACTGCCGTGATTCTCTTTACAGCTAAACACTTAGAAGAGCTTTAACAAACTCAAGGTTTTGACTTTCTTGGATATCATTCACCTTTGGACCCACAGAAATCTGTATTTTTCCCCACAGACCATTGAAATTGTTTTGTGTAGGTCAGGAATCTTTTGTCAAACTCTGAGTCATTCCCAGTACTCACCTTTGCTAACTTCATTTGCAGCATTTGATACAGTGGCCAACTTCTTGAAATGCTTCCTTTAATTTTTTGTGTGTGTGTGTGTGTGGTAACACTGGTTTATAACATTATATAAGTTTCAGGTGTACAACATTGTAATTCAGCTACACACTGCATCATTCTCACCACCAAAAGTCCAGCTTCCATCTGTCACCATACAATTGACCCCGTAATCCATTTTGCTCTGCCCGCAGCCTCCTACCCCTCTGGTAACCACAAAGGAATGGATTTACTCCTCATCAGCTTATTTTGTCTTATGTTCTACCAAAAGTACAGGAGCTTCGATTTTTTTTTTTTTTTTTTTTTTGTGGGGAGAGATTAAGTTCCTGAACTTATTTTGTTAAAAAATGAAAAAGAAATCGAGTATCAGGAACAAAGTGATACTTATGAACAAATGCATTTAAAGTAAATGCATTTAAATAGCTACGCCCAAAATGTAGTTAGTCTTATTTAGAATTCTCTTTAAAAACAAAAAAAAAAGATACGTGTAGAACTATTCTATAGGAAAAACTCTACACAGACAGATAATTTTCTCTACATTGATCTCCCAAAGGAAAAAAAAATCAAAAAATTATTTAATCAATACTTATACTGTGCAAACACATACATATAAAAATATGCATGTATGTCCAAATACTGTGCAAACACATACATATAAAAATATGCATGTATGTGCAAATACTGTGCAAACACATACATATAAAAATATGCATGTATGTATACATGTACATATACATTTAGGTTTTTTCCCCCTTGTACAATGTTTCTGTTAAAATTTGGTTTCATGTAAAGGATCACTTCATAAAATCAATTAGGAAGCTTTCTATTAATGATTCTAATCTTGATTATCTTGATTAATATAAATTACCTGTTTTTAAAGCTTAGTTAGAACTCTCCCATTCACCTTTCAGTTGGGAACAAAAGATTAGGAGAACTCCCACAATCCATTCTCTCACTTTATCAGGGACAGCCAGGGAAAGTAAGAAAGATGATCTAGTCAAATCTCTTCATAACATGCTAATGATAGGCCTCCTGGAAGACAAATAATGTTATTTACTAGCGGAGAGTCCATATCTGGTCTGTCTAGGTCAGATTATGTTAATCCAACCCAGGATCTATGGGTTTATGGGACATGGCTCCCTAAAATTTTCATGTGAACTATGTTAATAGTAAAGTAAAAAATGGACATTTCTTGTGACTTTTGTGTAAGTCATAGCTCTCTCTTGTGTAAGTAAGGGCTGCACACCTCACTCAGTGACATCGTGTGATAAATCTGGGCCAGAAACCATTCTACCAATGCAAGAAAGGAACTGGGAGCTGGCACTGAAACCCTGGACTCCTTCATGCTTTCTCTGTGCCTTGCAATTACTTGAATATACAAAATTATTAGAATGCTTAGAATTGGTAAGATTTCTGAGACTTGTGTTTCTGATTTGATAATCTGGTACTTTGTATTATTTTACCAGCCCTGTTGTCAATTTTTAATTTTAAGAATACCGTTTTTGCTTGGAAGAATTCATGACAGCCAAATTATGATGACTCTAGCTTGGGTATTTAGTAGACATTTTCTTTAAAATGAATGAATTGAGCCTGTCACTTCAAGGAAATCGGTGATGTGTGTTTCCCATGATAAAATTTAAGTTTTAAAGATAAAGTTAGAATTGTTGGCAACTTCTGTCCGCCACTGCAATTTTCACAGATTTCCAAAGCTTAAAGACTTTCAGAAAAGATCAGTGGTGATATTAATATTGCATAATAAAATATGTCTATATTTGGAATATCTAAAAGCCATAATTAACCATTCATGTGGAATGTAATTATTGAGAGGTTTGGAGTTCAGTTAAACATTATGCTATTTTCTTTCTACTTGTCCCACCATATTTTTTCTTTTTCTATATCTTCTCTCTTGCCTTCATTATTTTAAATGAATATTCTTTATTATTCTATTTCCTCTATTGGCTATTTCTTCTTTGCATCATTTTCCCCCTACTAGGTGTTTAGGGCATTTAATTTATTCTAGTCTACTTAGAGTTAGCCCTATACCCATAATTTGAAATATAAGTATCTTGCAAAAATGTATTTCCATTTACTCTCTGATATTATGTGCAAACTTTGTCATATCTACATTTACCTATATAATATACATATATTATAATGTTTATTACAAACACTGTTTTTCAGAGCATGCAATGTTGATTTAAAACTAATATTAAGTAATTAGGAGAAAATACAAATTAGAAAATGAAGAAACTTATTAACCCATGAGGAACAATGTTTAGATGCTCTTGACAATATAAATTCTGATATTTGTGGTTAATGTTTACAATTTACCTAACTATGGAGCATAAAATTATTATAGTTCTACAAAATAATGAAAGTGTTAACAACTTAGATGTTATAAATATAGTGTTAAATCTGACAGAAGGTTGCAGTGGGAAGGGTGGTAAAAAGCTGGAATGTTAAATTAGGTTCCTAACACATTTACCTCAAAAAGGAATGATTAGTGATATTTATTGAATTTAATGTGATAAGACATACAAATCTAAACAAGGGATGAACTATAAAGGTTTTTGTTTTTCAGAAGAGAAGAGATAATGGGAGCTGAAGACAAGCGTATATTTTTAAATTTTTTATCAGTTTTAGTCAGTGATTGATATTACCTCAATTAGGAAAATCAGAAAATAGAAGCATAAGGATAATGTTTGAACGTGAACACCAATAAACTAAAGAGAAGACTGATTAAAAATGAGTCTCACTAGCAGGAGAACTGGAAATAAGGAAGCTTTGGGAAGGAGATTGTTGCTTTCTGTGTTTTCTTACTAGTTTTTCAAAAAAATCTTGTCACATAATTGCATGAGTTTTCTATTGCAACTGTAACAATTTACCATGAATTTAGGGGCTTCGAACAACACAAACTTATTATCTTATATTTCTTTTAGAAGTCCACTGGACTAAGAAGGTCAAGTAGACAGGGCTGCGTTACTTCTCGAGTCTCTAGGGGGGATCTACTTCCTTGCCTTTCCCAGCTCCTTGCCCACACTCCTTGGCTCATGACCCCTTCCCTACATCTTCAAAGACAGCAATGCTGTATGTCTCTGACCATCCTTCTGTAGTTCCAAGTCCCTCCAACTCTTCCATCTGCCTCCCTCTGCCATTTTTTTAGTGTTCTTATGATTTATTGGATTTATCCGATAATCCAGGATAATCTTCCTATTTTAAAGTCAGCTGTTTAGCAACTTTCATTTCTCTTTTCCATGTAAACTAACATATTCACAGAAATTAAGATGTGGGCATCTTTGAGAAGGCCATTATTCTCGCAACCATAGTAGTCATACTTAATGCAAATTTTAAAGTCATGGTGTTAAAAGAATTTGCTCACTTAATAATAAATTCACACATAACTATTCTTAGTTTATCTCAGTATTTCTCAGTATCTGCATCATGCAAATCACCTGCTTCAAAATCACCTATGGTGTACCGTGCTAGGTCTACACCCAGCTTTAATGGATGATTTTAAGAAATATCCCACATAATTTTAACACACATCAAAGTTTGAGTTGAAGTGGTTTAACCCATTGAAGAAGAGTTAAGAAAATGGTATTGGCTAAGAGATTTAAGGAGATATAGGGCACAGACCAACTTGAATTATTTCTCCTTAAATAGGCAGTTCAAAATAGAAGAGATTAACAATTTGACCAGTACAAAGATAATATTTCCTGGAACAATGTAGGTAGCAAATAATAAAGAGATTCAAACAGAAAGGATGTACAATGTTGTATGCATAGTACATTATTTTTAAAATGTTTAATGAATGAATGTTAAATGATGAACTAGCCATTAAAAAAAGCAGAAATACAAGAAACAAACAAAATATGTTCTGGGGAAGCCTGAAGATTGGAGAAAGATAAATCTGAATATATAGAGAAACAGTTGATCCCAGTATAAATCAGTAACAAAGTATACAATTTGTTCTGAGAATTATTTGCTTTTTAACGTTTATAATATACATTTACATAATATATGTAGAAACTTAAGCTAAATAATTTACATGACATATAAAATATGTATGTGTTTTAATTCATGAAAAGGAACCAGTGAAAATTTTAAGCAGTACTATTCCTGGTTCCTCTTTTGTTGTTTATGCATGAAAAGTCTGGCCACAGTAAGGATACTTAATGAACAATCATTAATCACCTAGTGGCAGCCACTAGCAATAAAAGCAGAGTACATGGGAGGAATTTCAAAATGACTCTAAGAATTTCCCTAAACTTCAAGTTCTTTGAAGTGATGGAAAAGTTCACAAAGACACTGAATACAGAAAAGTGAAAATGCAACTTTAAAACGTGACCAAGTTATAAAGAAATGTGTTTCTTCATTTATCCTTTTGGATCCCTCTAATGAGCTAACTGTATCTCTAGTGCAGAATTTATAACGGCTTTGAAATAGTGTCTCTGTGACCAAATCTAATTTTCTAATTTTTCCTTTTAGGCCATTATCTGTTTAAGGGCAGAGACTATAGTGTGTGTGTGTGTGCGCGCGTGTGTGTGTGCACGCACGCGTGTACACTCTTGTGCCCTGCAGAATAGCCAGCACTTAACAGATCTTGAATAAAGGTCTTTGGCATGTGTGTATGAGACCAAAAGAAAGGGCAGAATGGCTATCCCTTAATCATTCATTTACGGAAGCAAGGCAACTGTACGTCCCTGTTTGTGGTTTGCTTAATTCTTGCCACTTCCCATCATGAAATACTGCAAAGTAAATGATCACATGTTAATTTTATAAATTATTCCTCTTGATTATAAATCAAGAGGAATATTTTCTTCATGAAATTATGGTTTAAAAGTATTGGAAAATTTTGTTTTGAAAAGCTCCTCAAAGTTAACAGATTAGTTTAATGGTATAGCTTCCTGTGAAAGAAGCCAATATTATGAAGTAGAATTAACAGAAAGAAGCCTAATCCTCTAAATAGAATTCCAAGGAAGCAAAAATCATAATACTCAGGATAACAATCACAGATTATTAGGAGTGCATTGCCCTGATAACCTATTAATAATACAATTTTCTTGAAATCAGAGCATCACAATGCATTCATTAGGAATATTTCTCTTACATTTTGATATTTTTAAGTTTACATAAATACTTTTAAAAATAAAAGATTTATGTTGCATTTTTAACATATCTAAGGAAAATGATTTTATACCATAGAGTGTAGGGGATACATGTTACATAAAAAATTTAAGCTCAAGATTCGTAATGTGCTTTAGTCAAAAATTAAATATGTATTGAAAGTCACTGTAGAGATGTTAAGAAAACATCTAGCCACTTAGAGGTCCCTTTACATCTTGAACCCTTCTCCGCAGGCAGCTTGGGCACCGTAACTGGTTTCTGCCGTGGCTTCTGCTGTTTCTGAGACACGTCACTTAGGGTTTCAGGCACTTAAGAGCTGTCTGCCTCCCCAACACCGACGCTGTGAGCCTGTGCGCAGACGGCGCAAGATGCCGTCTCGGGAAGGAGCCTAGATTTCCAAGTCATCAAGACCGTGGCGGCCCTTCCAGCCCTTTTCAGATACTGCGCCAGGGAGAAATAAACTTTTTAATGAAAATCTCTTCTGAACATGTATGGGAGAACTTCAAGACATATCATCAATATCAAATATCATATTAATATGTATAAATATAATCAAATATAATGAACGATGTGGGGTTAATACTAGTTATACATTGTTGGTTTAACACTCAAAAATCACTCAGTGTAATTTTCCACATTAACAGGAAAAAAATAAAGAAAAAACATCTTGATAGATGCAGAAAATAGATTCGACTAAATACAACATGCAAATTGTGATTAAAAAAAATAATAATAATAGTAACTTCCAGCCACGCTAAAGGTAAAGAGCTTTCCGCACCTAATAAGATTTTGTATAAAAACCCAATATAATTCTTTTGCTCATGGTGAAATACTGAATTATTGAAAATGTTCACCTAGAATCGGAAATGAAGTAAGGATGGCCACTATCACCACCTCTGTGTAAATTGTGAGGGAGGATCTCGCCAGCACAGCAGGCCGAGGGGAGGAGTAGGTGTCATAAAAGTTGGAAAGGAAAATTTACTCCCAGATAATATAATTAGATACCTAAAAACAATAAGAAGAACTGGCAGACAAGCCTAACAGAATAAATATGTGCCTTAGCCATGTCATTGGATATAGAGACAACAGAAAAAAAAAAGTATATTTATAAATACTATCAATAAACAAGCATATCTCAAAATGTGACTATAATAGGATCAAGAAATCAAAGTCTAGAATCAATATTAAGAAATAATATATAAGATCTCTATGCTGAAAACTATAAGACATTAAATGGGGTGATATAGATCAGGTTTATGGATAGAAAACTTTAATTTTCTCCAAGTGTGTCTATAGATTCACTACAACCCATATCTAAATCTAAATCAGGTGGGGTTTTTTTTTTTTACTAAAAATCCCAAGCTGAATCTAAAATTCATATGAGATTTAAAACAGCTAAAATAAAAAAGGCAATCCTGAAGAAAATAAAAGAGAGAAAACAGAGCTACACAACTTACAATATCCAACACCAAAACCTACTATAAAGTAATCGTAACAGGACACAACTGTGCTAGCACAAAGATATCTGACCCAACAAGTGAAATAGAGTAGAGTGTGCGAAAGAAGTGTTATAGATACGTGTTACCTAATGATCAATACGGCTCAGTGGTGCAGGGTCCAGAGTAGGGAGTGAAGGTTGGGAGTAGAGAATAGTTATTTTAAGTAAATGGTACTGAGTCAATTCGAATAAGCATGGAAAAAAATGTATATTGCCCTTAGCTTACACAAATGTATTCTAGCTTGACTGTGGCTCCCTAACTGAAAGGTAAAATTATATCTTTTAATAGAAAACATAGGAAAATATCTTTTGACTTTGGAATATGCAATATTAGATGAACACAGCTAACCATATGTTAAAAAGATGACAAATTAAAGATATTAAAATGAAGAATTTTAGTTCACCAAGAAGGCATCACTACTTAGAAAAAAATGCAACTCAAATGGCAAGAAATTCCTAACACATTTTTTCAACAAAGTACTTTTATCCCCAAAATATGATGAATTTCTACAAATAAATTTTAAAAAGGCAGAAAAATGGTCAAAATACTTTCTAAAACTTCACAAAAATAAATAAGTAAATAACCATATGGTCAGTAAACATAACATTAGGTGATTTTCAAGGAAGTAAAATGCCATATTGTAATTTCACTCCACTCAACAACTGACAAAACAAACCACCAAAGGAACGTATGTTTTTAGAAGTCAGGGAAGTAGTTATCAGTAGGGGTAGCAACGGGAAGTGGCAAGAAGAGGTTTGTCATCTGGGATATTGACTCATGTTCCGATTAATGAACTGATTTGTTTATAAAAGTGTCGCATAGTGTATCCTTCCTTTGCCATCAAAACCAAATTCCTAAATTAGTTTTAAGGGTTGTTTTTTTGTTTTGTTTCGGTTTTGGTGTTTTTTTGCCCCAATTTTTTTAGCCTTTCATGCATTTTCCAATTCTTCAATCTATTCCAAACTGCATTCTAAATCTGTCACGAAATCCAACTGAAATTTCTGTCTCATCTTAGCCGATGTGTGTCTCAGTATTAACGTGGTAGTAGTCAACATTCTTGACTAGTCCTTCATTTTTTAAATACTCCCTTAAATTTACATCAGTCAGACTACACGTCAACAGGTTTATTCTTCAGTCATCTACTTGGTTGTGAAATATTGGTGTTCTTGAAGATATCTTCCAGGTTTACTTTCCTTCTTAATCTGTGTGATCCACAGAGGGAGCCACATTCCTATGCATGGCTTCGGTAATCATTGATTAAACCCATGACTTCAAATTTTATCCTAAGCATCAAATTCTACATCACAAAATCCTATGCACTACTCATAACCGACCTTTGAAGGTACATAATTACTTCAATCTCAGCATGCTATACTTTTCCTTGTGATTTTTCCCACCAATGTGACCCTTTCAATATTCAAAATCTAAGGAATGGCTTTATGACTCCATCGTCCTGCATGCCAGAAACAGAGCCTTGTCCTTGACCTCATCCTCACTCATGGCCCATGCCCAATCTATTCCTAAACCCATCAATTTTATCTCCACACTAATCTGATACTCAGCTGTTCTCTATTTCCATAACCACCATTACCCTAATTCAATTTTTAATTAACTTTGCCCTGAATCACAGTATTTCCTCCTATACAGGTATTTCTCAGTCCACATTTCATTACTACTAATTCATATTCTACATCACAGCCAGAACAATCTTATCAAAACAATAAACCAGTCTAGTCTGTGGTTTCTCCTCCCAGACCCCTTCTCCTAGGGTAGAACAGCCAGGGGACATTCCCAGTCCCTGGGAGAGGCTACTGTTTTCAACACAAAACTGAGCCCTCAAAGGCAATCCCTCCAGGGCTAAAGGAAGTGACTTGCCAATCTTGAGAGCTTTTCCTGAGGAATAAGCCCCCTCCCTGGGAGCAAGGTTGGCCAGTGACTGGTTGTTACAAAAGTCATAAATCCTCATCTATTGCCAGAACTTGGGGCAATGCCGAAGGACCATCCAAGACTCAGTTTCCTGTAAAATGCGCTATAACCTCAGCTGGAATTGCCTGGTGGAACTTCTCTCCCTCTGCCCAGTTCTGCCTTTCTTTTCGTATAGGGTATCCTTAGAGAGCACAGCACAATAAACTTACTGCTTAGAATCCTCCATCTCGTGTGTTTTTCCAAAAGGCCATTCTAAGACACCCTCATTTCCAAGGATGAAAACCATCAAATTGATTTCATGGTTTTTAGTACAACTATAAAAATCCTTCAACATGGTTTATAGTGCCCTGCATGGATTTTTCCTTGACTATATCTCTTGCTTTGAACTCCAATTTGTAAGGGAAGGACTTGCAATGGGTAATAGTGTTCTGGAGGTGTTCATAATTAAATCAATAATAATAATAAAGCGAGTTTTTAAATTGAGTAATAAAAATATTTACATAGTAACTTCTTATAAGTTTTTTTCCTCCCCAAAAAAGTCTTTATTTATTATTACACACATATAAGCCAAACAAGTGCTATCTCTCTTGACTCTGTCTCTTGCCTTGAACTCTTGTCACATTAGTACAGAATGTATAATGGCATTGAATCCCTGCTGAGGCAATTAATTTTAATATGTTAATATTTCAATTGATTATTTTTCTGTGCATTTGCATATCTGAAGTAATTAAAATAATATTATGGGTAGTCTTATAGGCTATTGGCCTTTTGTATTTATATAATATTCTGTGTTAAGTATTTTGAGGACATAATTTTCATAAAAAGCTATTCGTGATAGCAATGTTAATTATAATACTTGTTCACATTTATTGAATGGCTTACATATATTAACACATATAATCCTCCCAACAAACCCATAAATGAGGAATTACCACGATGTGCAATTACAGATGAGAAAAGCAAGAATACAGAGAGCAAGTAATTTCTCAGGGTTAAAGGAGAAGCTAAGATTTGAACCTAGTCCAGACCTAAGCTATAGCACTTGTTTCGTTTATATGTATGTAATAATAAATAAAGCATCTTTTGAGGAAGAAGAGAAAACTTGTCATCATAAGTTACTATGTAAATATTTTTATTATTCAAGTTAAAATTTCATATTATTATTATTGATTTAATTATGAATGCCTCCAAAATACTATTACACATCACAAGTCCTTCCTTTTCAAATTGAAACTTTCTTATGTGTAAATGTTCATTTACGCACAATTAAATTCAATTTAAAAAAAAATCCGTTTTCTTATGCTGGCAGTAGAACAATGGACACAGGCCAAACACCTCAGGGCAGGCTGTGGCTGCAGCCACATTAATCAACCTGCACAGAAGTACATCCAACACGGGGTCCGATAAATCCTATTCCAGAGGCACCTGCCACCTGCAAGCACAGGTTGACATTCTTCCCTACCTTGTGCTCTTGTCACAGTGATCAAGACAAGGGGTCAAGCTGCATTATGTGGCACTGCAGAGCTGGCCGTTCAGGAGCATTGGGGAGGCTGCTCTTGGCGCGGTTCTGGAACAGAGTTATCTGGGACAGAGGCGTGTGTCACCAGGGCACCCAAACTATGCCTTGCGATTTTTAGCACCACAGTCATTACACGTCTTCTCACCCCAGTTCTGTCACCCTGGTCCCACCATGAGTAAAGGAAGGCTTGTCTCACAATTATCATCCTTCCTGTTTTCCTTTGCTGCGCACCTCTCTGGCCTCTGACGAGTCCCGCTCCAAAATAATGTTTTCTTCCTGAATATTCTACATGCTGCTGCTTTCAAATGATTTCAACTGAAAGTTGGTGAGGAAAGAGGCTCTAGGATGAAGGAGATTCTGCTCAGATCCGGCATGGTCCATGAAGGTGACGCAACCTTAAACGCAGGAGCAGGCCTTCCTCACACTTTTGCTGACGCACAAGACGATTTATTGTCCACATGTGCAGATGTGTTTTCTCAGCTTTTCTGTCTGCTGTGACCTAAAGCCACCACTCAGCGGGAAATTTCACTGTGACATTCCCACTGGACATCCAGGCGCATCGCCTGAGCTATTCGTGGAGCCTGCCCTCCTCCCGGGTGTCAGGTGGGGCGGTTTAGCCTTGTTTCCCCGGCCGGGAGGGAACCCACGCACTGCTGGTCTCCCCGTTTCTATGCAAGTTCGTTTCCCCTCCGCCAGGGACGCTGCGCGAGGCGCACGCTTTCTCCGGCACGCCACGCGGGCCTCTTGGCTTTCAGGTCCCACTGACTCAGACAAGCGCACCTCACTCGCTGATTTTGGAGAGAGAGAATGAAAATTAAGAAAACCAGTATATAAAAAAATATGCATTTTTTCAATTTACAGCAAGATCCATGCACAGCTATGTCTCTTTTAAATCGCCATCTTCAGTTTTTGTTTGTTTTCTTTTAAGCGAGGAAAGAACACATCCATTCTCCCTCATTATTTGATTTTTATGTAAAATCGAAGGGGAGACAAAATTTGTTACATCTATGTTTGAGCTTGGCAAAATAAAACCTGCCTTGTCTGTGATTTGTTATACTACTGGCTAAAAGCCACTCCAAATTTAAATTAAAGGTCAAGGAGTGAAATTCAGGATTTTAGATTCTTAGCTCCTAGTCCTTGAGGGCTCATACCTTCTGAAAAGGCCAATTTTCTCTTTTATAATGAGCGATTCATCACTTAATGCAAGGCAACTTTTCAATGATGGAGATATTTATTTAAGTCAGAATATTAGTTATAATAGCATGCTATATAAGCTAGAAAATGACAGAAATTATAAACAGACTGAACTTGCTCTGATTCACTGCTGACAGGAAGTTTCAAATACCTCCAAAATGGGACTTTTCAGTCCAAGAAGTACAATATGTCAGACAGGAGGGTCAGGTACTGAATGAAAATTTGTAATGCTAAGGAGAGGAAAGTAGGGGAATTGAAAGTCATTCATCATTGTAACACTTCCCCGCAGACTAAGCAGAGATAAAGGATTCTGTTCACACAGAAATTTCCAGTTTTTGCAAAGCTATATCATTCCTCTCCTGCCGCAATGTTATATTGGAACTCACGAAGTGTTTGTAGATAAAAGTGATACAGTTTATGAGTTTATGAAAAATAGTTTCTGTGATCTCCACAACTGGATGCTGCATTCTAAAAATGAATAATAGGAGGGGATACTTTCTAAAAATGTCAACAAATATTTAACCCACAACTGATCCATCTGATCACAGCCAAGTGGGTCAAGATGTGAGATAACGTCAGCCTAGGTTAGCAAAGTTATGAAGTATACATGGTTTATGTAGTAAACTGTAGTTTTGCCTTTATTATTCCATGAATATGTTTCTTTGTTTTATATTTTAATGTTTTCTTTCTTTTTTTTTTTTACCACCAAACAGGCTTCCCTGTATTAGTTTAGATTCCGAAGTCATGAAGTCAAATTTTAAAATTCTGTCCTGCTTAATATACATTTACTGTATGCAGCCATACTTAAATTTGCTGTTCATGCTTCAGCACAAGCAGTCCTCAATTTATGAACTTTTAATTTTTGAGCAACCCATCTGTGTAAATAAACTGCGTGGGTCATAGGTGTTGCCAAATCTTTACTAAACTCTGTGCAATTTAGAATACTGAGGAAGTGATTAAGTTAGGGAAATCTTTCAAATACTTAACACACATACCCACAAAAGTCAAAACTCAACTAGTTCACTTGGTAACAAAGACTCCTTAGATGGATTCTGATTTCTTTTTAATTGAGCTTAAAGTACACAGCCCAGTGCCTGTTTATAATAAATGGTAGCTTCACCATCCCTTTGCTTTGGGGCATCATATACAGTAAATAAGTAAATAATAATAACATTTAAGTTGATCTTGCTGGCAAAGAAAACTATGTCTTTTATACCCTAGAGTTTGTTCCTAAAATTTGTTATGGCTGGCTGACAGATTGAAATTCTAAACTGAAAGGCTCAGTTTTGATTTTCAGCTCTGTTTCAGAAAATAGAAGAGATAATAAGTGTTGGCGAAGATGTGGAGAAAAGAGAAACTTTGTACATTGTTGGTGGAAATGCGAATTGATACAGCCACTATGGCAAACAGTATGGAGGTTTCTCACAAAACTAAAAAGTGAGAAACAGAACTACCATATGATCCAGCAATCCCTTTTCTGGGTGTATACCCAAAGGAAATGAAAGCAATACCTTGTAGAGATAGCTGAGCTCCCATATTACTGCATCATTACTTATAATAGAAATAACCTAAACATCTGTCAATGGGTAAATTAATGAAGAAAATGTGATATATATATTTCTACATATATGATTGATATATGATATATATCTATATAGATAGATACATGATAGATAGATACACACACACACACACACAATCTTGTGGTTAGCTTTTTCCCATTCTGTGGAGTAATGGGACACTAGATCTAGAAGGAGTTACAAATATATCTTTAATAATCCATTATATCATACTACAAGCTTTGGATTTGTACATGAGAGATGAAGACCCACTGATGACTTTTAAGCAGACCTGAAGTGTATATTAAAAAGACAAATGACAACAATGAAGGAGAAGGTTCATATGAATTGACAAGGAAAGAGTTGAGGATTAAACTAAAGGACAGAAAATGAAAATGAAAATGTAAAGGAGGGTATAAAATTAGAAACTAGAAGGCGGCATCGATATAGTACATTTTCTGATTTACTGCAAGGGCTTAATTGTTGTATACAAAGAAAATATTGTTGTTAATATGCCCATAATTTCATGTAATCCCTTTGGAAAAGTGTTCATTTCTAATTGTGAAAGAAGAGATTTTACACAATCTTTAAAGAAGTCAAGGCACTTTGCTCATTTAGAACATGATAATGTGATGGGACCCTTGGTTGATCTTACTTGATCTACTCACAGTTTCTCATAATATAGTATATGTCCAGGTTTTTCTGACATGAGTATTATGGTGTTTTCAGTTTGTAATTAACAAAATGAAGAACACTATATGATGTCGTTTGTGATTTTTCGAAGACTTTTGAAGAGTAAAGAAAAATTAACAAAAGGGCAATACATTTAAAATACTTAAAATAGGACCTGTGACTGTATATTAGTTATGTGAAAATTTTTCCTATCATAACATAAATATCTTTACTAAATCTTACTTATAAAGTCATGACTCTGTAGGGAAGGTAATGTGCCTCACTGTCCTTTAAAAATTTGAATTTCAACAGAACATGAGTTTTATAAAAACTTTTCTTTTGGAATAAATCTATAGGATATAATTTGACTTAATTGTTCTCTTGTCATTCATAAACTACTTATATTGAACTCACATAGTTTATGATGTCAGCAGAAATTAAATTATACCCTTGTGTTGTTAGAAATCATTTTTTAAAAAATCTGACTTCAGAAAGTAAAAATCTTTTTCTAATATAGGATAATTACAGTTTATTATGAAAGTGGAATAAATTGCTGACTTTCTCATTTTAGAAAAAAATGAATAGTATGTGAAAGCTCAGATGATTTAATAAAATAACGAGTTTGAAAGGGGTGAGTACCATAATCTTGTGTTGATTTTAAAAATTTGCTCTATTTAAATGAATAACATCACAATATATACCACCCATTTGGTAAATGGTTAAGTTTAGGGAAAGCTGCATATCGACAAGGGCAGATATTTAAGTCAGTAGGGATGGGCACACTTTGCTGTGGTGAGTACTAACCCCAAACCTCAGTGTTTTAAGCAAAGAAGGTTGACTGCTGGCTGGCTCCGCATACACAGATCTGCTCCCTAAAGGTTCTGTGTTTTCCTCTTTCCAATAACCAGACTCTGGGAGCAACTCTCCCAGAAATACAGTCCGTAATTATGAAGGAAGGAAAGTGAGAATATGACCAACCCTGCACTGACTCTAGAAAATCCTGCCAGAAGTGACCAAAGGTGCTTCGAGCTGCGTTTCATTGAACAAAGGAAATCACTTAGCCGGACTTAACACCTGGGAAGTGCAATCCCACCCCCTGCCTGGAATAAAGAAAAGGGAAACAGTTCTACATCATGCTAATGCCTACAACCATCCCTTTCAAGTTTATCAACTGCTCTATTAGGTCACTCTCCTTTTCTCATTAAAAATACGCTCATCCCCTCACAGTGGACAAACACAAAAACTCTCACAGTGATAGCTTCTAGTTCAATGCCATGGATTTCCGGTAATTAGGAAATAGAAACGCTACAAAGACAATAGAAACTACCATTTAAGGGAAGGAGGAAGGGAGGGAGATGGGAAACAGCAGAATGGCCTTGAAATCCCACTGGACAGACATTGGCTGAGGATGTTACCTTGGGAATAGAAAATACATCTTGTCTGTAATTCTGTCCCCTGAGAAAGGGAACATGGTCCGTTGATCTCTGTATATTTTTTGTTCTATCGTCTGTGTGGGTCACCTGTATTCATTACCACTTTGCCACATAGGAATTGAACAGTGGGAAATATGGCCTCTCCTCTGGCAGCTGAGCAACTTTCTGAGTCATCTTTCTTCTTGTGTAGGTAATTGGTGACTCCAGGGCCATGTCAAGTCTCAAAAATGTCACAGTCTTTTTGAATCAGTATAGGTAATTGTTCTGAAGGAAACCCACTTATGAAAATATTACAGAAAGGAATGAAGGGTAAAATGAAGGAAGGACTGAGGAAGGAAGGGGGGGAAGTAGGAAGGGAGGGAGGAAGGAACGAAAGGGGCAGGAATGGAACAGGACAGGAGGAGAAGGGGCTTTTAGCTAAAAGAAGTAAAAGTCACTGGGTGCACAGTGTGTCATCTCGCATAAGGAGAATAAGAATGCTATGGATACAATATTTAAAGAGGGACTGTCGGAGAATTTTCCAAAAATTTCAAAAAACAGCAAATCATAGATCCAAGAAGTCTTATGAAGTCAAGGCAAGATACAATGGAAACACTCTCCCTCTCTCAATTTCTTTGTAAATTTTCTGTATTAGAAAGTAACACTGTCACAGTAATAATTGTTCAAAATATTTATTTAGAATCAAAGGCCAATCCTTCTTTCAGACAATTTTTTGATAGTTAAGAATATCTATTTACATGAACATTTATTCTCTGGGTTATAGTTTATTTTTGACGATCTTACATATGCTTGGATTTGATTTAATTTTCTGTCCATATTTCAAATACCTAGTTTATTATTTACTGAAAAAATGAAAAAAAAAACACCTCTTAAATTGACTTTCAGTAGCAGCAATTTATTTTGCTTAATCATCCCTGCAAATTAATTGAAAATGGTAAAAAATAAGTCAGTGGTGGAGAATATTTTAATTTGTAGTCTTGGGGTAAGCATCAATTGATTCTAAGAAAAAAATTCTTGGAAATAACTTGTGAATTAAATGCAAAATGCCAAATAATACTTATTTGTATGCAGATAGTTTCTTGTTTTTTATCCTTGAGTATAATATGAAGGTGAATATTAAAACCAAACAAATATCAAATAACATTTTCTAATAATTCTTCTAAGATATATTCCTCTTTGTAAAGTTTAATATATCTCCCTGAGATATAAAGATAATATGAAATTCTGTGAATACATTGGAACATTGGCTCATATCTTTATACTTGTAAATTGAGTAAAACTATTTAAATCAGTAAAAACAAGTCGTATAGAACTTATAGTTATTTCTGTGAATGACAATAAGTCAAAGCCACAAAATAAATAATCGATATTTTGCATTTTCTAAAATAGTCTACATATTGTTGTATATTCAGTACTTCCAAACTAGCTATTTAAAGTATCTTTGATATATTATTTAAGTAACTTTAACTTTATGACGTTAATTCATTTTTTAAAATAACTGATGATATGAACAAGTATTTATCTTTACTTTTCACCACATAATTCCAACCCTAATTACAATTTTTCATAGGGATATCATTAAAAGTCATACATATTCTTGAAAATGTTTAAATTTTGCATGCAAAGTTAGTTCCAAATATCTATAAAAAGGGACTATTTGCAAATTGGCAATGAGCAATGAAAAGGAGCTGCAGAATGCATTCATTTCCTAACTGCCATTGTGAGAGAGTTCGTGTGCGTTCCAGCATCTTTCTGAGTTGCCAGTCCTGTCAGATATGTTCACTGGAGTTTGGAAAGGAAACCTACATGTTCTCTATTCTTGGCATGAACACAAGAAAGTTTTAAAGAATATATTCTGATCTACAGTTATACGTTTCTAGTTTCAGTAATACCGATTTCAAGGAAAAACTTAACTGTAGGTTAAAGCAACTGATATTTTACGTTTATTTGAATTTCAGTATATTTCCTAAAATTTCCTCTTTTTGCAAGCATATTTGAGAATTAATGTCATTTATTAACATTATTGTTTCATCTTCAAATCATATATTTAATCACATTCTTGTGTTTCAACTTTGTACTTTAAAAAAAGCAGGTTACATGATAGATATGGCATATAAAGCAGCTCTCATGTAGAAATTGTTAATAAATTACATTATTCATGTGTTAAATACAAATTATTTATATGTTTAATAATAGCATTAGCTTATTATTCCCAATGTGTACTACTGATTCTGAATAAATTCAGAAAATTCAAAGGGCTACTAATAATGTTCAATGAAATTAATCACATAAAATATTTGATTAAAAATCATAGATAGTAATTATATAGTTTAGAACTAGAGAAATAATTAACCACTCAATCATTTTGCCTGTTTTGGCTCAGCTACAAAGTAAAATATGTCGAAGACCAAAATCTGTGATTTTCAAGTGTTAAAAATTGTCTGACATTCTTCTTTCATTAACAATAAAATGAATTACATAAGGGAACTCTGGAGAAGGTCAAAATCATACATTTTGAGGAACTAAAACTAATTTTAACATAGAGTGATATTATCACCAGCTGGATATTCAAATCTGTATTTCACATAGACATTTAGATTTTCATTTGTACTTAAGTTTTGATATCAGTCCATTACCTTTAGCAAGAAGGGTCAAGTCCATTAACTTGGCCAACTCACATAGAACTGCTCACATAAAATTTACCAAGACAGAATTTGTCACCATCTTAGAAATTTTTAACACCCTAAATGAATCATAGAGCCCACTAAAGAATACTCTAGGCCTCTCTTTTATCAAAAAGAATGATTTTTTGAAATTTGTTTTATTTTTTAAAATAGATAGCTAAATGCAACAATCATTTAGTAAGGATCTATGTTCGTTTGATGTCTATCTGTCTATCTATCTATTTATCTGTCTATCTATTTATCTATCTGTTATCTATCTTTCTCCCTATCTATCCATCCTCTATCCATCTATCCATCCATCCATCTATCCATCCATCCATCATCCAGTTGTCCTCCCGTATCCATGGGGTGTTGGTTCCAGGATCCTCCTCAGATATCAAAAGCCATGGATGCTCAAGGCCATTAAAGACATTTTTTTTTATATATTCTTCCAGATTCTGTGGGCTTTACTTAACTTAAAAAAAAAAAAAAATTCTATATGGGGCACTGAAGGTACTACCCTTATCCCACCGATAATGATTTAATTGTGGTATCATAAAACAATTCTATAAGTTTTATCTAACTGATTAATACAAAGTGATAAGAGAACACATAGAAATCAAGAAATTCAATGTGAAGGTTTTAAGTAGGGCACTGAAAGGGAATAAAAAATAGAGTCTTCAAGGGAGATTCACCATTTTCTAATTGAACAAGATTAAAAAAATGTATATCTCAGGCAGAAGCTCAAGCATAAACGAGGTCAGAAAGTGCTTTCCACAAATACCAACTGTCAGGACTATAAGGAAAACTTACTATTCTGAGGCTGGAGTGTCTGGGAATGAAACCGAAACGATTATGTCATGGTGGAGTCTGAAGGGCTGACACTTCCAGTTACCTAGTCCTTGGGGTGGTTGGGTAGAATTTATGCCACCAGAAGCCCTAGACAAGTCACGTCCCCTGTGATGGTCTGAATGGTTGTATCCCCCTCCCTCGCCCCCAAAGTTCATATGTTGAATCCTAACACTCAGTGTGATGGTATTAGAAGGTGGGGTCTTGGGGTTGATGTATCAGGTCTCGAGGGTGGAGCCCTCATGAGGAGATTTAATGCTCTTATAAGAGAGGCTCCTTCCACCATGTGAGGACACAGGAGAAGTCTGTGACCTGGAAGAGGGCCCCCATCTGATCGTGCTGGCACCCTGACATTGAACTTCTAGCCTCCAGAACTGTGAGAAATAAATTTCTGTTGTTCATAAGCCACCAGTCGGTGGTATTTGTGATAGCAGCCCAGACGGACCAAGGCATCCTCCACTGGCATCCGGGGTGTCCCGCGCAGGGGCTGGTTTGTATGTAATCAGGTCTGATGGCAAATCTCTGGAGTCAGCACAAACAGTGCCTGCATTGGGCAGGATGAATTCATTTCTCCGTGGCAACGAGCATAGAGCAAGGCCAAGGCGTTGAGGACCAGGCAGAGTGCAGCGCTCCCCACCGGAGCCCGAGGCTATTGGAGGCCTTTGTGTTCCGAGCGCTGCACGAAGAACGCTGTACGAAGCCCCCCAGGCTGTTTATGAAAAGCTAGGAGGAAAAGGGCGGAGTCTTTGGGAAGTGCGGCTGGAAGAGCAAGCTCGGATCTCTGGCTCCACAGACCACTTAACAGTCTGCACTCATCTCTGCCCCAGAATCCAGCAGCGGCTCTCGAATTCCCACGCCCTGACATAGGCCTGGCTGCACTAGAAAACTCCAAACCAGAAAGAACTATTTATGTTCTCTGATTGGAAGGGACTTCCTAACAGTGTGAACCTTTATGGTTTGTGATGGACTTTACCACACACTCCTTCCTCAATTAAAGGAGCAGAATTTGCACATGCAAACTGGTTCTTATTTTCTTATTACAATGCAATCACGATTAATTCAGGTAGAGTTTTACTGGAAATGTCTAAATAATAGGACAGCTCTCCCTGTAAGGAGATTGACTGCTGGAGTGGATTAAAAGCTTTCAGAGAAATCCTCTACTCATTTACATTAGAGGGAGAGAATTTGATTTTCTTTCCAACAGAAATCGCTGGTTTATCCCGTTAGTGTTTCTAAAGGGCATCCTAAAATATCGTTGATTTTATGCCATTTGACTGTTGTTATGAAACATTTATCCAGCTTAATTTTATAGCTTACTTTCTTATCTTCTCAAATATTATTTTCCATTTCAAATTATAACAAAAGTTCTTTTAGTAAAAGTTTATTATCATATGAGTCTATATACTATGATATTTTATATAGTTATGTTATACATTTATTTTCTTCTTTAAAAAAGTATTCCTAGAAAGACAAATATTATATGATCTCACTTAACTGTAGAATCTAAACAAAACAAAACAAATGAATAAACAAAGCAAAACAAATCAGAAACAGAGCCATAGATATAGAGAACAAGCTGATGGTTGACAAAGGGGAGGGAGTGGAGAGATAGAAATTTAAAAATATATATAAAATAAATAAAAATTAAATATTCTTATTTAGAAACTTTTTATGAAACTAAAAGTCACTTCATGTTTCTTCCTTTTCAGAATTCCTATTTTGTCATTATTTGAAAATATTAAGTATTCTAAAGTCAAGTAATCTTAACAGTTATGTCATTATCCTTAGATTTTCTTCTCTAGATCTTTAAACTTCAGAGAGAAATACAGGTTTGGACATAGGACCACACACAGGACTGCAGTAGTTTAATATGAAGACAATTCATAAGTAAACTGAGATATCAAATAGTTCTAAAACAGACATGCATAGAAAGGAAGTTATGTGTTCTGCCTTCTGTGTTCTAGGCATCTTTTATAATGCAAGATGACATTTTGTAATGCAGCTAAGATGATTTTCCTTTCCTCTGTGTTTAAGTTGGAGTGAGGTAGGTGGTGTTGAGAACTAAAGAGAATGTAGGCACAGTTGACATGCTGAAGGATCCTGAGAAGAAGCTAGTGCTTCTCACCCCAAAGCTGAATCCCAGAAAGAAGGGGCGAATCCATCACAAACCCTGGGGTGCGGTGGGGCATGTCCTAGGGCAAGTGGCCCAGGCAGCACCAGTAGTTTAAGCCGAACAGCAAAGCACAGATTTAAAGTGATTTTAAACTATTTAAATTTTTTTTTTTTTTTTTTTTTTTTTTAATTTTAGGTGGGAGAGAATATCAAGGCCGTGAGGCTACTCTCGGGTCACTTCACTTGTCATCTGAGTGGAATCAATTTGCTTACATAGAACTGTTCACCCCCAAGATACATCACAATACCCTTCACTCAGGTGTTCCCATGACTAATGGAAGAAAAGGTTCCTTAAAAACAAAGGAAATGTATATTTACATTTTATAAAAATATAAACATTTATATTTTATAAATGTAGTTCATATAAAGACATAAAATAAGATTTCTTGAAGAGTAAAACAAGTCTCAAAAAAAGTCATCTAAAACATTTCATTGTATCTTTATTCCTCTTTTGAGAAATACTACTAAAAATGAAGTTACTGAGTCAAAGCCAAAGAATATGGCTCTTTTAACATTTATGTTACCTATTTGCAAACACATTTCCAATTAGATTATATCAATTCATAATCTAGTACAATCTGAGTGTGTCTAACTCATTATACTTTTAGCATTTTTGTTATCACTTTTTAATATTTCACTAGTTTGATTGTAAAAAAGGATATCTCATAGAATCTTTATTGTTAAGATGTTTAAAGACTTATTTTCATTTCTTAATACTACCTACCTTCTTTTTGTTTCCTGGTGCTTCGCATGCCCCTGAACTGCTCAAGCAAAACGATAACATTATCACTAAAATCTTAAACTTCCCAGCCCTTCACTACTGAAATATCATTTAAAACCCTGTCTGTTTAGAATTCTGCTTTCTCATGTTCTTGGTCTTTAACAGATTACAGCTGGTTTATGTGATAAATGAATGTGTGCTAATGGGATAAAGAAATTTGCAAGTGCACCCTTGTAATTCTAAAGAAGAAACCAGGTTCCACAAAAATGGTGTGCTAGGACATCTGTCAAAAGAGCTTGCTGTGTGTGTCCTGCCTGTCCCCCAATGCTTGCTGGCTTTGGGCTTTGCCTAATCTCTTGAGTCTTAGTTTCTTTATAAAGGAAATAGTTATATTTGATCTACCTATGAAAGAAGAAAATTGCAGTGACTTAAGACTCAAATGTGACCATGTTTGTAAAGTAAAAAAGAAAAAAATCTACCAGTACATTTAATTTTAGCTGGGGGTATCTCTGCATGTTGTATACCTTAAAATCTGTAAATCCCTAGGTAGTATACAAATAGATGATTCCAATAGTGATTAATTTAGTCTTCTAGAGAGACCATTTTGAGGGTGACACTGCCCTCAAATCATAGTTGAAACAGCTCAAGTACATATATACATATACATATCCTATAATCAAAGGCATAAAATAAGCATTTGAGAGGCTGTGGAGAAATCTGAACTGTCTCACACTGCTGGGGGGAGTGTAAAATAGTGCAGCCTCTTCGCAGGAGAGTTGAATGGTTCCTCAAACAAAGACGAAGTTATCACGTGACTCAGCAATTCCACTTCTCAGTACATACCCAAGAGAAATGAAAACATAAAGGATAAATGGAAATAAACCTCAACTCAAAACCTTGCACACAAATGTTCATACCAGCATTATTCACAATAACCAAAAACTGGAAACAATTCAAATATCCATCAACTGACAAACAGATAAATAAAAAATGGTATATCCATGCAATAGAATATTATCCAGAGATAAAAATGAATAAAGTATTAGATGTGGATAAACCTTGAAAATATTATCCTAAGTGAAAAATATCCAACCACAAATGACCACAAATTGTAGGGTTCCATGTATATCAAAAGTCTAAATTAGTCAAATCTATAAAAAATGTAGAGGAGTGGTTGCCTAGAGCTGGGAATGGGGAGCAATGGGGAGTACCTGCTTGTGAGTACGAGCTTTCTTTTGGGAATGATGGTTGTATAACTCTGTATCTATACTAGAAATTATCCTATTATACACTTCAATTGCAGGATGTGTGTTATATATCTAATAAAACTTAAAAATAGTTAGAAAACCAAATTTGTTAGAGAAAATATCAGACAAATCCTCACTTCTTAGAAAAATATATTTCACTTCATTGTCATAATAGGGTCAAAGGAATTATAAATACCATCACTATTCTGTTATGTTTCAGATTGCTATACTTTAAGGTACGGGATGCAATATATAGATTCCCTTGCAAAAATGGGTTCTTTAGGTTTATTATTTTCTTTATACATAATTAACAGTGTTTGAAATCATCAAAAGTTTATACACACACATAAAAACCTATGACTGTTGTTAAAATGTATAATTTTTGTTAGTAAATTGAAAGTTTAGAGATAGAAAATTACCAAATGTGTGCCAGTATCTAACACAGTTTCAGAGAAAGAAGCGAATATAAAAGTAAAATTATTTTCCACTCGTTGGATTTTGACTGTATATAAAGACATAAATCCTCTGTTTGCTTATGCCAAATGAATATTCCACCAGGCTCGGAAAGCGGCTTGAGTGAGGCATCCTGCTGGCATCACATGAGTGACTGGGTGACGATGCTGCCATTTAAGCCTTCAGCTATTGATTTGTATGAAGGATTGCTAATGTATATTAAGAAAGTCTATGTGTTTTTCTCTGGCTTTCTTTAGGAGAGCAAATGTTTTCTTATTAACGCATAGTTAAACATTCCAAAGTGCATTGCATAATGAATGCAAATTTCTGAAGAAAAACAAAACTGACTTATGAAGTAGCAAGGCCTGCATTTAACTTTCAGAATGCAGTCATTGGCATGCTTCTAACTTTTATCACTTGGGTCACATATGCTGTTCCCACATGAATAGACCCAACTAGGATTGTGCCAACTCTAGCATCACAGTTCTCTTTCATACAGGCTCCCCGGCTTTGCAGATTTGCTTAAGGCTCTTTACATTGAAGGGATAAGTTTTTCAAAAGAGAGGACACGCCAGCGCCTTTTGCACATTGCCAGTGACAGCAGCAGGCTTCTCCTTTCCGAAGGATGGCATTTTCACTCGCACATAGCAGTGACTTGAAACCACCTGCACTAAAAAAAGGGAGAACAGATGAGCTACTGGTAAACATAAATAAAAAATGTGATGTGTTTGTAAACAAAAGAATTCGCTCAAGTACTGTAGACTGGCCAGTGCCATTTCAGTGATGATGAGAGAAGCACACGTGCCCCAATGGCAGAAGGACTCAGGGTATTAATACAGATTGTATTTTAATCTTGTTTCCTGCCCAAATCACTTTAAGAACCTTAGAAATTAAAAGATCTAGTCTCTCTTTTAAAAATCATTACATCTTTCTATATAGGTTAACAGTTTAACATACAGTGTTGAGAGTCAATTAATGTTTCATGACTAAATTACCAAACTTGTGAAGATCTTCTCAGCGAGTACATAGACACTTGAGAATTAGAAGTGCTTAAAGGCAAAAAGTGAATGTAGATGTTTAAAGTACCACTCTACATCTATAATGAGCTGAATATATTTAATTTGGTAACATGTTCTTGCCAAATATAATATTATCATTGAGACATTTTCTTAAAGAAAAAATAGTGACTTCTTTTATTTAAAATGATGTGTCTACTGATAAAGTGAAATTTATATATAAAGCCATTATCCAAGCAATAATGACACAAAAAGTTTTGAAGAAAACCTGTCTGTATTACTCAGGTTAATTCTCTCTTTTTCCGTCTCTGTGTGTATATATCTGTGTGTATAGACCTATACACAATTATCATATATACAATATGCATAAAATATTGTATATGTACAATATGCATACAATATTTTACATTCTATAAGTATAATATGAAATAAGTTATTTTATTAACAGTTTACAAATATTTATCACAGTTATTAGAGTATGTCTTCTCTATTTTGTTTCATCTATATAAATCAGGTGTACAGATGGCCTCCAAGGGAGACTTCAGAGACCCAAGTGTCACATACAAACAATTCCTGGTATGTATATATGCATATTTTTATTCTAAGTAAACGTCTATAAATTTTATCATATTCTTAAAGGTTTGTAGGACTCGCTGAAAATATTATTGAATTCTTGTTTAAAAGAATAGTTGTAACTAAGTAGTTGCAAAGGGAATTATAGTTTCCTGATGCCAGTCTATGCAGGTGGTCAAAAGATGCTCATCAGATATTTTTAATGTCATTTGGCTCTAGTACTATCTTGAGATTCGTTGAACATAACTGCACAAGAAGGCAGATGGTTTCAGTATATGTTTATGTACTTTCAGCCACATTCAGTAAAACTGAATACATCTTATATTGCCCCCAGCAGCAAGTAATTTCAAGACCCCACTGTTGAAAATTTTATTTATACATTTACTATGTAATGTGTGAGAACTTTAAGTTGTGCGGGATGGAGGGAGGGGCAGAGGGTGAGAAACAGATAGAATTACCAAACTTACAAAATGGTGTCTGGTCTGTAATTAAAATTTTGTTGACAATGATTATTATACTACCTGGTTCCATGAAGAAAGCATTTAAAAATAAATAATACTATATAATAATGCTTATTACCAATTATATGTCATTTGCGTGCATATCTATCCAATAATATCTACGTGTATATACTATAAATAAATTTATTCCTCACAATAACTTATGAGATAGGTACCATTATCATTTTTATTTTACAGATGAACATAGTGTGGTTTAGAGAGGTTGGGTGATTTGTTCAAGGCTTTATAACATTGCTGGTCTTTAACCATCTCTACTTTTATCATCTATGCCATTACTGCCTCTCAGTAGTGTTAAAATACTGAACCAGAGTAACCATATGTACTCAGCCGCAGTAGACTCTCTAATTATAATTACCAATGATTATAGCTGTCTGCCCTAAAACTAATAAATAGTTCAGATCTAGAAGAGTTAGAGGTAGAAAATGAAATTAGTCCCAGATTTTTTTTCTTTATTGAACAAACATGAACAGTTGAATTCTATCAAGATACACCATTCTGGTTTAGATAGAATTTAAAAGGAAATTAAGCACTCACTGAGTTGATCTCTCACACATTAACACAGGTGAAACAGATTATTTTTGTTATTTTCTTAAGGTAGTAAGGGATTTGGGCTCTTAGATTTCAAAAATTGCAGTCAAACTCATAGATACAGAGAACGTATTGGTGGTTGCCAGATGTGAGGGGGTTCGGGGGGATGAGTGAAAAGGGGAAGGGATTAAGAAGGACAGATTGGCAGCTACAAAACTGTCACAGGGATGGGGAGTAGAGCAAAGGGAATAAAGACAATAATACGGTAATAACTATGTGTGGTGCCAGGTGGGTACCAGACTAATCCAGGAGATCACTTTGTAAATTGTATAAATGTTTAACAACTATGCGTACACTTGAAACTAATATAAAAAATACTAAATGTCAATTCTCATTGAAAAAATTAAAAAAAAAAAAAGACAAAAACTGCAGTTTCTTTATGTAAATTTGAACACAGGGCATCATTCTCCAGTCAAGTGAAAGTCAATTTAATGACTGAGCTCAACTGCAAAGCCATTACAGAACCTGTTTCACTGTATCCCTCGTCCTGTGAAAGGTGTTTTTATTTGGTGACCACGTTAGACTCGTCACTTCTCCTTTATTTAGGTTTCCCAGAGTGCCCTCAAATAGATGACTCAGAGCTAATCTACCTGTGGACTGTGGCTTAAATTTCAGTTGCTTCCTCTGACACGGATGTGCTGGCTCTTTAAGCCAACTCTTCTAGCTATTCGTGTCTCCATTCTACAAATTATTAAATATTTTTAGTCAATCCTAGTTCAACTTCAATGATCCAGTCATTTTTGCATACTTTTATTGACCAAGTCTTCATATACAGAAATATCACTGACTAGCTGTACAAAATGTAAATGTATTTCTCTTTGAAGAGAATATTTTAATCAACAACTTGCTTGAATTTTTATATCCTTAGGCAAGAGGAATTCTATAGTGTGCAATAAAATATCAAAGAACATTTTAATGATAACTCTGGAGTCAATAAATATCGTAAAACTTGTGAAGTATGTTAGTAGTTACACACAGAATAAGAAAAAAATATTTATATCTATTGCAGTAGTCAATATTCAGAATCATATATTCACTTTTTATTCTTTCTTCTTTGGCATCTTCCCTACTCAGGCAAGTTTTAGCAAATTTTACTTTTTCATATGTCTTCTACTTTTTCATATGTCTAGAAGTAGGCCTTATTTCTGTAATCTCTTCATAATAATCATAATCCTATTCAAAGTCACTCTGTATCTTGATTTCCAGGACAGAATCCATTTAATAAGTTTTATTGATAACTGTTTTTATCAGCCTCTCTTTAAGCAGGATACAAATAAATGTATGCCTCACAAAAACTTACTTAAATCTTCAAATCTGTTTAAATCATGGCGTTTTCCAGCCTAAGGAAATATAATTTATACCTTCATAATAAGTTTTCAACCTCCTGGTTTAAATACTTCAAAAGTGTTCTTGCCTTATCCCACCGATCTATTTCCCAGTCTTCAAACATAAGCCACTTGTTCCAGGAATTCTCAGGCCAGCCTTCTCAATGTGACCAACGTCAGCCACGCTCGGTCCTACCTTTGCTTTCTTTCTTGCTTTAGTATGGTCTAACCTTTCCTATTACTCTATTTAAATCTTTACATTATCAACCGTTTTGGTTTAAGAATCCTTAAACACTTATGTTTATGGAGCTTTAATATAATGACATTTGCCATTTTAAAGGTTAAAACTGGAAAAATAATTTTGCGATCTGTTACAATATGTCGTTTTGGTTGAGCAGAAGAGAATCCAGCCTCACAGTGAGAAAAGGGAGAAACTTGCAGATCCCCTGACGTATCCTGGACACCCTTAGGGGGCCTCAGATATCATCTGGAATTGGCTACTTGAAGTCCTTAGTTCAGACCCACTCCCTATTCTTTGGTACTTTTTTCTGAGTCCTTAAAAATATTAACACTTGCAGCACATGCGATGTCACTCTGAATACATTTTTAATGTTTTCACTTCCTTATACGCCTTGATTTCTAAAATTATAGGGTATATTTCGTTTACGTCTCCAAGCGAAGCGGTGCTGCACAAGGCTTCAGCACCAGTGCTTGCTCAGCCATTAACTAGCAATAGAGCATTTCTTCACTTCCCTGTGCCTTAAAGTTTTCATTTACAAAAGAGAAATAATAATAGCACTCGTGTCATAGAGTTTTGAGATTTAAACTAGTATGCGTGTGTACATATAAACACAGACACATATACAGACACACACACACACAATTAAATTGATTTACCAGTGTTTCATTTTTTTTTTTCCAAAATGGTAAAGAAATTACTGTATGCTTTTAGCAGCAAACATCAACTATATTATGCTCTAACTCATGGTAATATTTTTTAAATTATGAAAACCAGAAGCTAATATTCACAGCCCATGAGATTTGGAAGAGAGTCAGAATTTTGAAATACATCCATCTTGCAAAAATGTAAGAAAAATAGTCATTTCTGCACAATTAGACCTAATTAGGTGGTCATCTCTTTTAACTTAATCACAGTCAAATAGTTTCTTTTTAATGGGCCTTTCATTAATGGGGTCTAGCTTTCCTAGTCCCTCAGTCATCACCATCTGTCACATGTGCCAAGTTCCTAAGATAATTAAGAATTAGCCTACAAAAAGAATTACATTTAGGTTGATTATATACAAGTTAGGAAATATGTTTATTACACTACACATTTAATGATTAAACTCTGAAAAAAGCAAATAATCTACCCAAATATCCCAGACATTTAACCTTACTTAAAAAATATCATTTGGGAGTAAAAAATTTGAAAACTGAAAATTTGTAGCTTTATTTATAAAGATAAGCTGGAATGGTGTTCTGGGTATTTTCTAGTTCCCCCTAACACACACACACACACACACACACACATCCCACTCTGCTGTTCTTTATCCTTTTTTATTCTCTAAGAGCCTATTCCTTCTGAATTATATCTACATATCTGTGTGCTCCAGCACCTTCTGGTTTCTAGTTAGAGTTCACCAATGGAAAACTGTCAATAAAAGTTTGCTGTATCAACAGAAGTCCCCAGTCTGAGATGTGAAGACAGGAGATACTTTAGCAAGGTGAACAGTTTGTAACCTGGGAAGCATGGCCTCTGGTGGAGTGTACTCTCCTGAGACAAAGAGAAGGCCCGCTTTTTCAGACAGAGTCCCCACTCATGTCCCTAATGGGTCCACTTACATGCAAATGAGGGATCCAAATTCGTACAGCCTGACTGGCCCAAATAACATTGTCCTGATTGGTCAGAATCATGTGTTTGGATTGTTGGTTATGGAGATGCTCTGATTGGTCAGCAAAGATGCAAATGTGGCCATAGCTGTGCAGTTCCAATTGGATCAGGGTGGGGTGGGGGGAACACAGTGCAGGAGGCTGGCATCTAGGTGTGTGGCTTTTTCTCTGAAATGCAGTGTGCACAGGAGGCCTGAATTTGAGTGGCTTTTTCTCTGAAATGCAGTGTGCACAGGAGGCCTGAATTTGAGTCTAATTAACCACGGGCAGTCCTTTTTGGCAAGTTATTCCTTCTCAGGGTCAACAGATCATACAGGAGATTGGAGGTACACATGTAGAAAGTGGGGTGGGGATATTTGCTAACTGTCCTTTCTTGCCAAGTCGCCGTGGGTTGGCTTCCTTCAATTGAATTGTTCTCTATACTTTTACTCTCTCCTGGTTCTAGTACTGTTTTTGTTGCTTTATCTTTCAGACTCTCTATTGATGGTTCTGGGAAAATGTGATTGTGTTTCCTCGCCTTCTAACCAATTCGAATAAAAAGAAGGCAATGGTACAAGTTGAGATATTTCAAATTTTTTTTCATGTCGACTGCTTCTCTTTCTTTCTATGTGCTAAGTGTTTCTGTTTGTATCATGTTCTTCTCTGGGAAAAAAAATCAATATTTTCACCTGTTCAACTCTATGTTATACTTAGGGTGAAGGGAATTTTTGTGTGTGGTTCCTTATGCAGGAAAGAGAAACTTGCCAGCTGATATTTAAACTGAAAATGGATTTTCTATCGCACTATATGATGCATCACTGTGTAAAAGACCATCATTTCCAGTAATACCAATTTCACATCACATTAAATCAAAAGTTCTACTATACCCACAAAAACTGGCAATTGTTGTAACAGAGATGACCTTAAAACGGCAGAAAAAAAAAGTGAAAGAACAGAAAAACTCTAAAATAGAGACAAAAGAATTCCCAAAGTATGAGATTAGGTGCTTTAAATAGGTCAAGCAGCCTTTTTTATTTTAGTAACCTTATAGGTCTCCATGATATATTGGGCAGCCTTCATCATATGTTGTCATGGCTACATGGCAGCTTCACGAGCACTTGGGGTGAGGAATGTTTGGTGTTTCCAGTCATGGTGTAAGAATGTATCACGTCGTGAAACTGGAAGCCTGCTGTCATTTCAGAATATGGACAAAAGGGACTCTGAGGGGTCAATAAACGAAACCATGCCCCTTCGACCCAGGCAAGCACAGGGAATACAACCAACCAGGAAAATTCTTCTTGGAGAAAAAATAGGTCTGTAACAGCAAAAGTCCTCACTTAGCTTCTCACCCTTAAACTCCAAACTACCCAACTGAATGCTGCCTTTACTTGCTAACTTTTAGATTGTTAAACAGATCTTGTCCATTTGTATATTTTGAAAAGTAACTTCTTGATTAGATTTAGTAATTTCCCAAATACTTAATTCAGTTTTCTCAAGCTTGACTGCCTTTTAACTGAATTGTTTTTGTGCGTGTAGCAGACATTTTAAAAAGAGAAGAGCTTGGATTTTTTGTTTTGTTTTGTTTTGTTTTTTGGTAAGTTTTAGATATAAAGGAAAAGGTAGACCTGTGCACAGTAATCATGATAACAGTAAATCAACAGGAAAGGTTTCATTTACTTCTCACGGGTTCAAAATGGTACAGGATAATGAAATGCAACTAATAACATTCTTGACACTAAAAAAATAGTTTTAAATTGTTGCGTTTAGTTATCTTTAAAAACTTATTAGGAGTTAAATGCTAGTCTACAGCATGTATTAAATGGCACTACTTCATTTAATCATATTATTTTTTAAATAAAACAAGGAAATTTGGTGATTATACCTTTAGTTGATCCATCCATACATTAAATAAATGTCTGGAAATGCTTTTATTCTTCATTCTTTATAACATAGGATTAGGAATTTAGGTTGTAATATTATAGTTACAAATTATGAACATGGAGGACATAAAGGTCAATACATAAAGTTCAATACACAAAACATAAAAATCCCTTCTAGAGTATCCCAACAAAAGGGAAAATGTTATTTCATTGATCTCGTCTTTGTCTCCAGGAAAATTTGTTCTTATTGCCTCGAATACTGCCCTCCGGCGTAGTACAAGATATATACCAAGTTCTCTTTGAATATATTTTTAAAAACACATTAATTACATCAAAATATACATGAAGTTTCATATATTAATTTTAGACGGTTTATGATAACTATAAGTAAGAATGATTTGTTTTCAACTACATATACTACAACATTTTGAAAAGTTACTGATTATATATAACAAAATCCATTCTACATTTGCCAATTGCAAACAACTCTTTAGCTATGGTTTTCAAAGCCAAGTGGGATTTGTCACACTAGATATTTATGAGGAGAGAAAAAAAAAAAAAAACCTTTTTTTTCATGACTGAGAACAATCAAAACTTTCTCTTATTCTCAAATCAACATGTCTAAACATGGTTTTTAAGTCGCTTTGTGCTGAGCCTGCTTATGAATTTCTAAGTTCCCCGTTCTACTTCTTCCTCAGACACACTGCAGGGATGATCTGGGAGTGTCAAATCTCAGAAGGCTGGACCGCTTTCCCCGGTTCCAGGTGTTCGCCTCTCGCCAGCCCATCGTTTCCCCAGCCCGGCTCCAAGGTTCCCTGACACTTTCTCGTTTCCCTCATCCGCTCTCGCTGGCAGTCACAGATAAACGGCTGGAAATCCCTATTTGTACTAGGGAAGCATGCTCAGCTTTTTTCCTGCATGCATTTGAAAAATTAAATTCTTAATTGTAATTTTACAAAGTTCGAACTCCTTCAGTAATGCACTAATTTTTTTTTTCTTTCCCCATGAGAAAAAGTTATTTCATACCTTGTATGAAAAAAAAATAATAATAATAGCAGGATACCCATGGCTCACTGGCACTTTTATCAGTTGTCACTCTGAAGTCATACAACACCAAGGGCAGATTCTGCTCCTGCAACATGTGTGGAGTTGACACAGCAAATTTCTGTCTAGTGTCAGATCACTCAGCTGTAACTTCAAAATTCCAAAGAACTACCATAGTATTTGCTTCAGAACTATGTATTTTTATTTAGATAAACACACAACTACAGACTTTCTAACATATAATATTTATATAGACAAGGGAAACAGACAACTGTGCTATTACCTGTTAAAGAGAAGTTACAGAACGTCTCAAGGGAGCATGTCCAATTTCTTTTCTTTTCAAAAAGAGCCCCCATTTTTGTTTCAAGTGTTCTGGGTTTCATTTCATAGGTTTAAATCCATCCCATGAAAATGAGACAAAAGAAAAAAGTCAAAAGCAGAAGCAGGTAGTTCTGAGTCAGGCCAAATGGAAAGAGCTTGACACATCAAACATAAAGAACATATGAATCACTGGAAGCTGTGGGGTTAATTAAGGGAAGGAGTCGACAGACACACAATAATGTGAAATCAAAAGATGATTCCAAGCAAGTGATCAGGCAAGAAGGAAAGAGAACCGTGAGGAGAAATCTAGGCCATCAGACCGAGAGGACCAGGACGAGCTGGGCTTCAAAGAGCCGCTGGTCTCGATCTTTTCAGTAACCTGCGAGGCAAGAACATCCCTCTGTGTGTAAAGTAGCTGAAAAAGATGAAAGGTTTGCGAGAAGTTAAAAAAAAATAATTGGCCATGTAGAAAATGCGAAAAGTAGCCAATTAGACATAAAAAAAAAAGATTGCTGAGTATGGTCGAATACCTAGCCAAGGTTGAAAACATACATTTTGATGAGGCAATTAACAGTTATGTGATTTCTCTCTATAAGGTCTGACTGCCCAGGACTGGGGACAGTCAGTGCAAATGAGGAGGCTACAAGAAGAGAAAGCATGAGGGATTGTTTTAAGGCAGGCAGGCTGTTTTTAGTGTCTTCACTCATTCTTCAGGTGATTGAGAAGGTCCTTCGATAAGCTCTCATGACTATAAATTTTTTCAAGGTGTCCACTGGATTGTAAAGCTTATGTTCCAAACTTCACATCAACTCCTTCATTTCTCAAGGAGTCTGTGGTGAGATAACACCCTCTTTTAGAAATGGTTACACCGACTTTTGAAAGGTTAATTAATATTCTGATGTGAAACAGTCACAAAGTGGCACATCCTAGAATCCAAGCCATGATTAACACTGCTAAACCTATAGAAAATACAGATGGACAATTTTTTGCAGATGGATAGGCTGGCATTGTTGAAAATATTAACAATTTTTAAATTAATATGTTTCTGTTTAGTAAGATACAGAAAGCATCGTAAATCATAATTGTATAGCTGAGTGACTTTAACACAGTGAACTTAGCCATGGAGACAAAAGTCAGACACAAATATAGAAAACCTTAAAAATAGCCTCAGAAAACCCCCTCGATCCTGCTCCTAGTCACCATCCCATCCTCATAACACCTTAGACTAGGATTACCTTTCTACGAACTTCAGGTCAACGGGATCATGGAGTATGTACTCTCTGGCTTCCACTGCATGTCACAGTAGTTTTGTCTACTGCTGTGACCATTCACGTAGCTACTCTTGGAGCACATGTGTGTAACTGCTGTGGAGGCATCGCTGTGCACATCTCCAGCTTTAGCATACAATCAGAATGATGTGACAGCACCACGAATCATTTGGCAGACTGCAGACAACGAAGGTCTTTTAATCCATTTTTCTTTATGTAAAAAATCATCATGTCTACGTATTGAGGGTCTCATAATTCTCACAGTTAGGGAGCCCCATATACACTTCATAATTTATTCTATTATTTGCCTGCCTGGTGGTTTATGGATTACATATAAATATGTAGATCTCATGAGTTTGTGGAAGCTGTATTTGACCATTTGTTTTGTTTTACCATAGCTAGTGCCTAGAGGCAAAGAATGAAAACCAGGGGGGAATATTGCATGCACATTGGAATTTTTTTTTTTTTTTTTCAAAATACGTAGTGGGTAAATCATCTAGCATTCTCGGAATCAGAGGGAAGAAGGAAAGCGTCCATCCCCAACTCCATGCCTCACCTCCGTCTGAAGGCTGAACCACCTGCTGTGTGGCGTTGTGCCTGGGAACCCTGCACGGAGGTTCCTGTAGGCATGGAAGGGCCGACAGCTGTAGTGGGAGCTGGAAAGACACGGTGAGGAAGCAAATATGCATTTACCCAGTGTGCATTGTGACCAGATGAATGGAAGTAATTTTTTTTCTCACTTAAGTTTTAGACACTTTTAATGAACAAATGCTCTTTGTACTTTAGTTTTCCTCGTCTTGCAAAAACAAAACAAAAACACAGCCAACACTTTTCTACATGTAGTTCTCAAAAAACAGTCTTCCTTTGATTTAAAATTGAAACAGTATCTGTATGTATAATGTACCAGAGTTATTCTGGCAGGTTTTGACAGGCAGTGTATTGAGTGATTGCATATTTTCTAAAAGGACACAAAACAGAAAAAATCCTTTTAAACTAAAATGATTCACTCAAGTTTTCTAAATAAAAAATATAAAATGCAGGAAATTAGTCTCAGATATTCCTTTAGGTACCTCATTCTTGGGTTATGATATGTCCTAATATTTTACTATTTTCATTTAATAATGAAGGATTTGTGAATTATAAAACCATAAGGAACATGGAACAATCTCAGTAATATTTTTTATTGAGTAGACTCTAAACCATAATCGACAGGCTGCTATAATTTTTTGTAACTCAATCAGGCTGAAATGCAGGGGGAAATATTTTTGATGTAGTTTCTCTTGTAAAAAAAGATTTAGTTTGATAGCCAACTGGTTTTAAGAACATTACTACTTACAATATTATTATCTTTAAAATAAAATCTAACAAATAATTTTGAAATCTTTGTGGTATCGTAGGGTACTGAGGCAAGGAAATCTGGGTTCAGTCTTGGCCTAGCCACTTGCTGGTTGAGTGATCTCCAGGAAGCTGGCTCTACAGGTGCTAACACTTTTTTACAAACTTACTCAAGTCTCTAGGAAAATAAAGTTGATTTTCCTAGCAAGATTGTTTTTCAGGCAGACATATCAATGTCTGTAACTTGTAAGAGGACATGATATTCACTCTTTCACTCACTGGCATTGACTGTGACCAAACAAGTAAGAGATTCTTTTTCCTTATGTGTCCTCATCCCTTTGGCACAAAATTCACCCAAACTTATCTCCTAACCTTCTCATGAAGTCTTGTACCCCAAATTACTAGTTACTTCATTTACAACATTTCTTCCTCAGCATGAAATCGTCGTTATGTTTGGTGGCTCGGCTCAAGGGAATCTGTACTGGCACAAGCTCAGATTATCCCTTTAGTCAAAGCCTGACTCTACATATTTCCCACATCTACAATTACCACCCCCCCCACCACCAAAAAAAAAAATGTGAACAACCCCAGACTTAGTTCACCACTGCCTCCTTGTTTGACCTGTCTCTCCACAATATCTCACCAATTCATTTTTTAAAGCCTATTATAGCTACTGTTCTTTGTCCTCTAGAAATAGAACCTTCCACTTTGAATAATCATTGCCCACTCCAAGGCTGGAGTTGAAAAAGAACAACCATGTTTGTTAGACCTACATCTCTTAGACCAAGTGGGGAAATTATATAGTTATCCGGTAGACATCCATCCCTATTTCAGTTCCCTAAAAACTTCTCAGAACTGTCTGCTTTGTACCGATCCTCCCTGACAATCTCCCTCACAGTCTAAACGTAAATACTTCTCACCTGAATCGCTGCGGTCGCTACACAACGAGCCTTCTCTAGCCTTTCTCCTGCACGCTGCACGCTCATCCTCTTTCAGGGGTATTCAAAAGTGGTCCTGTGGTGATTTCCGAGGTGTAAATCCCCTCGCCACGATGTAAACACCACCAGGCTAACGGCGTGAACGCGGGAACGGGACGGGATGAGCAGATTCGCGCCGCCAGCTCCTGTGTCGCCCCGTCCTCCCCAGGCTTATGCGCGGTGCTAATCCATGCGAAAGAACAGCTCCCACCCACTGATCTAGCCATGTCTAAAAAGTTCACGTCATGAATTAAAATTTATTCCTCCGGAAATCTTTTACCTTCAAGATTAGGCCATACACCTTTTCTATGCTCCTATAGCATCTTGCAATTCATGATAACACCAAAAAAAGGTGATTATTTTATTATATAATTTATATATACATTATATGATTACATATAATATATTTGTTATGTATATATATTTCCTAAAGTACAAGAAAATCAGGAATAACTAAAAGGGGACTGACTGATACTAGTCTTATCTAGAGGCAGTGGTTTGGAGAAGGAACCGATCCTTATGACTTGGGTTCTGGTTAAACACTTCTGACTTTGTCCCTGTACCTTGGATAAGCTGTCTGAAATGTCTCCATCACAGTCTTAGGCCATCTTTATTGCTATAGTCAAGATAACATATGCGCACACGCTGTCAGCTGCGACCTGCCGTCTACGTTCCTCGAAGCCATCTCTCTCATCTAACTCTGAGCATGAAGCACAGATGGGTGGGACACTCCACACGACACAGCATGCCATAACGTAACAGAAACAAGCATCATAAATTAAATTGCTATTATATAGCATCAGATAATGCTCCAGTAACTACATGGTTACCGTGTACTGTCTATTATTATGGACGTGTAGGCATTATCCAGATTTTTATGCATGAGTGATGCTTTTTATTCGTCATTATTATATTTTTTAACCTATTAATAGAAGTCCATTTTAAAAGAGTTATTATTTTAACATAAATTGTTAAGGTCAGTTCAGTGCCCAAACCAGAAACTGCTTACGGCCATCCGTTCTTCTTCTCCTAGGAAAGCTACGGTGCCACTTTTTCCTTCCTTGACTTAAATCCTATAAAGTGGGGTGGGTCGGGGGCGCCCCTCTGTTCTAATGCGCTGTCACACACCACAGCTCGGCCATTTACTTGGCTTTAGCCTTTGCAAGCTGACCCTCCACAGTTCTAACCTTCCAGATTTTATGTACTTAGTTAAAAAAAAAAAAAGCAGTTAGCTGCTAACAGAAAGAGGAGAAAAATAAGATTTGTCTTATCCAGCTCCATCCAAAACAAGGTGCTATGCTTTCTGTGACTTCAATTTGACAAGTAAAGCCCTGGGCAGGCGGGCAGCATCACTGCTTGTCACTACAAGGCAACAGACTGGAAAAGATAGTGCAGGAAAAGCAAGAGCAACAGGTAACTAATTAAGATTAGGAGTCCACGGCGAAGGATTTCTAAATCCGAGACACGCAGTCCGGCCCTATCTCCCATAACACACAACACACACAACTGCCACGCAACAGACTCATCTTGGAAAATGTAAACATTTGTTTCTGTAAACTTTAAAGTAAAATGGAAGATGAAAACTAAAATGGAAGCTAAAAAAGGAAAAATGGAAACTAAAATAAAAATAGAAACTAAAAATTTGTGAGGCAAGAACCATGTGATAACCCTAACTTTATTGTACAAGCTTGCCGTGTTCAGAAATTAATACATACTTATTCCAAAATAGATCAAATATTCCTGTTCCCAATATTTAAAAGAACACAGAAACAAAACAACAAAAACTCTTGACTCTGTAGTCCCTTCTAGCTGTCTCTCTCACTCCTTAAAACTACTGTGCAGAAAATTTCTCCAGTTTTCCTTTTATACCTAAAGATTACTGGTGCTCTTTGTTACATTAGGATTATTCTGAAAATGGTTTCACTAATGTTTATTTGAATAATTCAGAAAACTTTTTGAAATTTAAATATCTATCTTTGATTAGTTAAAACTCTTAACTCCTATTCGACTACCCCCGCCATTTCTTTCATGTTTTTGCAAACATTTGAGCCTTCACTAAACATTCTTCCATCTCTCCTCAGCTTATAAATGAGCACATTCTTCAGAGCCCTCTTTAATCTCCGTTTCTTATTCCAGCTGGAAATATTTGTCCACTGTTACTAGCATAGTGGCTCCTAAAATATCACCCTTTCTCACTTCTGGGCCCACCACAAGTGGTTCCTATAGCTTCTTTATATTTCTCCCACGCTCTAAATCAAACATTACCCAGATTCTTCAGATTTCACCTCCTAAATATTTTCCAAATCTGTCCTTTTATCTTTATCTAAATTTTGGATACTGTAATGCCAGCCCTTGAAATATTTTTTTCTTATGCAATTATCTTCTATTTGTTCTGTTTATATTTTCCCCCTCAAAATCTAACATGCATAACTCTAACAGAAGGATTCTCTTTTAATATAATATTGACTTTAATAATATTCTGTGTAATAACTTTGGAAAATACTCTGTTTCCTATGTGATATGTCCAAATTCTTTAGGAGCACAGGCAAGACTGTATGTGAGGTGATCACCACCTTCCTCGGCAGGTGTGGTCCCTACCTCGTGCTCCCTGGAACCCTATACTCTGGTTTTGGATATAGATTTGTCCTGCCCTCACATATCGCGTTTTTGTACTAACCAGCCCTCTTCCTCTGGAGTTACTGTTTTCTTTCTGTTTCTCATTTATCAGTTGATGTAACACAGCTGTCACCCACTCGATAGAGATTTTCAAACATAACACTTTATTTTGAGACCTATCTTTTAAAAACATCTTCCTATTCACTTATTAGTAAATTCTTAGTCTTCAAATGTGATCTACCTTTATGTCATGTTCAGTTTTGAATGCTATGTAAATGACTAGAGTATCTTAGGTTGACAGCTATTTTTCATCAGCGTTTTGAAGATATTATTCCATTATCTTCAGGCCATTACTAGTGCAGCTGTGAATTCTACTGTCAATTCTACTGCTTCTCTATGTGGTAATGAGTCTTTTCCCAGTTTTTTTTGTTGTTGTTGTTTGCTTGTTTGTTTTTTTTAATGGAAATCTTCACTTGACGTAAGAATGGCAAGAAGACCTATCACCAAGCTTCAGGAATTATAAACATTTTTCTAATTTTTTTTTAATCTATGTTCCTCTTCCCCGTTTTTATTCCTCTATTTGGAGTAATTTCCAACATATTCAGACAGCTTTTCTTTATTTTACAAGTAACTCAATATACATCACAAATGTATCAGTTTTGTTTTATAATAATCTCAATGTCATTATCAAACCTAACATAATAAATGACAAAAATTCTTTAACAAATTTTAATGCTTGGTCCATAATTCCGTTATCTCCAGTTGCCTAAAATGTTTTTCTACAGTTGATTCAAAGAGAAACCAAAACAAGATCTACAAGTGCACTTGTATGTTATATCTCAGAATCTCTTAATCTATTCCAATTGTCTTATTTTTTCTATTCCATGACATTTATCTGTTGAAAGAATTAAATCACTGTTATAGATACTTTCTGGATATATCTGACTGCTTCCTTATAGAGTCCTAAAATTGTTATTCTTCTCGCTTTAAAAAAAAAAAAAATTCGAAGCTGGATCTGAAGATTTTCTTAGAGAAGTTTTTTTACAAGAATAATTTATAAGTGATGCTCTGTGCTCCCATTGAATCGCAATATACACAAAACATATGTGGTGCAATTTTCAGGATGCTAAGGTCAGTGATTGATCAGCAGGTTCAGATGTTTTCAGTGTGCTTTAACCATGATGAAATTTTTCGTGACCTTTTACCTGATCGTTGCAGCATCCACTAGTGATGATTGACTGGATCTATTATTCTTTTAAAAGATGCATTTTTCTGCATTTGTTATGCAGAAGGATGTTTTCCCTATTTACTATTTGCTTACAAGAAAAAGAGAATACTTGCTTAATTTCCCCTTATTAGTTTTCAGTAAGAGGTTGGCTCTCAAGAACCCGGAATAGATTTTATGTACTTGATGTGTTTCGCTGAGCATTAGTCTCTCATGTAACCACCACAGTCTTCCACAGCTCAGAGATCCTTCATTTGGGAGTGAGAGGTCAGAGGTCCTCCCGACAATCGCTGCCACTCTGGGGTTTCCCGAATCTCCATGTTTTGACAGTGTTGGGAGAATGCACAAGAACTGTGACAGTCTCTTTCAGAGTCTCCTCTCGGAGTTTTCCTCAAGTCAACATTCTGGTGAAAGTCCTGCGTGTTTTCAGTGTCCTACAGCCTTTCAATTAACGTCCTGACCACTTAGAAAATGACATAAATTCTTACTACCTCAAAGTATATTTATGCTGCCGATAGTGTTCGAGAAGAACAAGCAGATTTTCAGCAAGGAGATCCATTAATTTAGATAGTTTAGTCCCTTAGACTTGCATCTTATAAATTTGCTTTTAAACTATCTTGTGCATTTTCATTATGAGAATATTATTTTAAAAAAATGTTTAAACTCCAGGAAAATCTACTCATTTCATTTTAGTGCTGCTAGTTTATCAGTTAAGTTTCTTGATTGTATTCTTTTGCTCATTCTAGATGAGGTAATTCATTATTCTTCATTTGTAAAAGAGACTGTAATTTGTAACTCTCTATTTCAAGTTGCTATATTTTTATCCACAAAACAAATGCACATCAGAGTAAATACTTATTCGATTATACTTGTCATTACAGATAGTGACTGACATATTTGATAAAGCTAAATTCATTTTCAACTTTTTTTTCTTTTATATGATATACAGTTTATAAGTGTCCACTGTCACAAGGATTTTTATACTAAAATGCAATCTTTTATATTATGTATAATATCAGGCTCTGTTTAATAGACTCACTTGTCAAGTGCAGTGATGAAGTGATAGTGAGCTTCAAGAAAAGCTTAGAAAACATGTCGTTTTAAGCATTCAGTTGAGTTCTCTCACTTCTTGTTCTTAACAAGAGATATATCACTTTCTGAAAAGCAATAATATAATACTGATAATATTGGGTAATAGTTATAAAGTTAAGAATCTCTTCTAATTACTAGTATTTGAAAGTGATTTAAAATGTGGTAACATTCATTTATGTTCTTTAACTCATAAGAACAATCTAAGGAAAGACTTTAAGACATAATAATTGATGAGTCTTTTACTAGAAAAGAATTACCTTTCTTCACAGATGCCATAAGTCATTGTCACTGCAATTGGGGATGACCGTTTACCATCATTATTATATCTAACTTTCCCCCCTGGGTATAAGTTGAGAATTGAACATAAATATATGATTAGGGACTTATAATTTAGAATCAGATATGTGCTTCTAAAAACAAGTTTAATAAAATCATGTGAATTTACTGCCAAAACAGAAGTTGATAACTCAAAAACCACAAATATAAGATTAACAGTAACAAAAGCAACCTCCAACAGATGCTAGGCAGGTACTGTCTGTGCGTCAGATCCTGGAAAACATGAGGACTAAGTTAGTCCAAGTTAGGAAAGCAAATATCCGCCTTCACCTTTCTCTCTTGCTAAATACCACTGAGGGGAAAAAAACATATGAATAAGTATACATTCACACCAGCACTGCAAAGAAGGAAGGGTGCTTGTCAGAAGTGGCTGCCAAAAAAAGTAAGATTTGCACTCAAGTGTGATTAGGTGTGGATGCTGGATCCAGGTGGTAGACCAGGGGAAAAAGAAACTGTGTTGATCCTGAGCACTGAATACTGATGCCAGTGGTGGCTCCCACGCTAGGGCCAAGAACGACAAGTCTCTAGGGTGGGACACTTTTAAAGCAGGCGCGAGGCGACTCGTGGCCCTCAGCGAGAAGCTTCCCCTTCCTGGCCATCTAACGTCCCCTGAGAACTGCTGTGGCCGGGGCCCTGACACTCCTCACATCAAACATCGCTTGCTTTAATGATGTGCGTTCCAGGCACCCTTACTGTCCAGTCCAGCTGGTCTCACGTGCCCAGAGGGCTGAGAACCACCAAGGCAGTCCCAGAAAGCCTTGAGCCGGAAAGTTTGGAAAGTTTTCGCCCAACAGCGAAACAGTTAAGCAAAGAAACACAATTTTAAAAGAAGAAAAAATAATATATACAAAAATATTAAGAAGATATTTATCTACCAGCAAAGAAGCAGCTTTGATAAAAAAAAAAATAAGTGGTTCTAAAATATAAAAATAAACATTTTTAAAACTCAGTATTTGAACTTTAATCGTAGAAAAGCACAGCCACACTTCGGGTCACTGGGCAGCAAGTTTGATATAAACATATTGTAAAAGGAAAGTGCCATAGATTATAAAACCAGAAGTCCCCATATTTTGCAACTACAAAGAAAAGAGAAGTAGACATCATCAAAGTAATAACAGCATAAAAACTTAGATTTTTTTTTTTGGTACAGAGTGAATATAATGAAATATGTACCTAAACACAAAATATAAAATGTAAGAACTCCAATAATTTAAGAATTATTAAATTTTCTTGAGCGAACAAAACAATAAAAATACCAACAGATTAACTGTTAAATGAACACCTGTCATGTTGGCCTCTAATTTTTTCTAAACAAAATTGAGTTACTGGAGCAAAATATTTATACCTCTCGAGGAAAAAAAAAATGATTTGAACAAAGATTCTGTATGAGGTAAAAAAATATATATTCAAGTCTAGGGCAAAATAAAGAGGTTTGTGTAAATGCACGATGTATACTGAAAGTAAAAATAAAAATTCAGTTTGATAAATCTGAAAAGTTAGTTAATTTTTTTCAACAAAGATAAAATGTTTAAAATGTCTGGATGATTTCATAATATACTAGAAGACTAAGAGAAAACAGATGGAATGAGTACTGCTGATGAGTGGGAAGAAATTATAAGGACTGATTTGTTACGTTACATGTTCTCAGAAGAAAAGTGAGGAAGAAAATTTTAAGCAGTGATGGTTAAATTTAGGGCATTGTATGTGGTAATAGTTTTACAAATGTATACTTACATTCAAGCTTTTCAAGATGTATATATGAAATATGTACAACTTTTGTATATTAATCATACTTCAATTTTTTTAAATAATTGATTTGTTTTCATCATTGGTAGAGAAAAAATGGCAATTAAATATGTCTCTTAAAGCATATGGCTTTCTATTTTTTTCCTCTTTTTACTTTCCCAGAATTCAAATGAAAATGAAAAAAGGCTTAACTATACAAAAATTATTAAATCTATTGCAAGCCAGAGAACAAGGAGTGTGGAACAGAAGTATCATTTTGGACACACTACTGCTCAATGGAGCATGGAAGAGTCACATGGAAGGATGGAGGTGCGGATCCTCAGACCAAAACCGTCACAGTAGAAGAGTACGGTAGGAAGAGGTACTGTCCTGTTTCTACTCTTTAAAATGGGACTTAACTTCTATGGGATAGTATTTACGGTGATACTTTAGATCGTATCACTATAATAAAGACTCTTTTTGGTTACAGCTGCAACATATTGACAGAGCATAAGGTACATAATTATAATTTGAAAAAAATGCAAATATAATAAACAGTTAAAATAATAACAATAATAAAATAGATTTGAGATATAACATATAACTTACATATAAAAACAATACGCGAATAATAATATTGAGGAGAGCATGGACTAAGGAAGATTAGATCTTTCATTATTTTCTTCTCATTTAAGTGGAGACTTCAATGAAACCATGTTTACAGCAAGAATTACACTTAGTAGTCAAACTTTGGGGACATTTTTATTTCAATCAGGATCAAAATATGATGCTGCAACGACCATGACATTCAATACTGTGCTAAAGGCTCTAGCTATTATAATAAAATAGGACAAATCGATGGGAGATATAACAGGTAAAAGAAGAAGTAAAAATTTTTTGAAAGTGATAAATTTCTATGTATAAATGTAAAAGCAAGCCACACAAGAAAACCCCTGTTAGAACTAATACAATAATTAGCTAGTACATTAGTTTTTCGCTTGGAAAATTAGCTTATTTTTCATGTCTACACCAAGTTTTTTTTATATTGCCTTTCAAAAAACTCCTTATTATCAACTGTAGTTTTCTATACTGTTTACTGTGAGCTCATCAAAAGGCAAACTTTAAAAATATGTATATTTCCAGTGTCAAGATTCACAGTGCTGTCCGATGAAACTCTGCTACAATGGGAATGTTCTCTTCACTTTATATGATGCCCACTAGCCACACACAGCTACTGAATGCTTGAAATGTGACTGCTACAGCAGAGGAACAGAATATTTAAATTTATCGAATTTGATTAGGTTAAATTTAGATAGGCATATGTGACTGGCTACCATACTGGAAAGTACAGGTCTAAAATATTTCTTAGTATGTATGTGCAAAAATTCTCAAAGAAAATAAAGGGATAGCACAAGTATATTTTCTATGGCTAAACCAAATAATAAGAAGATCTGATAGCCTTTAATATTTACTTAGAATTTTAAAAGGTTACTTTCTGGCTATAGACTCCTTAATAAATGTCATATTTTCTCTTTAGACACATTCTATTTAGACATAAGAATATGGAACAGATCTGTTCTCGCTTTGTTTAAAACAATGGAAACATGCTTGAATGATAAAATAAAATTATAACCAGGAGGATATGTTTTTTTCCCACAAGTAAAAATCCACATGGGATTAAGCCTTCATCATTTGAGCAGATGTGGGCTCTTTCACAGAATGTCAGAAAGTGGCCTAGTATCTCAAGGGCAAAATTATTGGTCTAAGGAAGTCAAAATTCATAGTGAACAGGAGGAGAAATAGCTGAATAATGATATGAAAATGGAGTCTTAGTAAAGAATTTTGCATTTAGAAATAGCAAGAAATTTTGAAATCAGAAGCAGTCCTAAATTTTAAATTAATTACCAATGTATTTTCTTTTAAATGTCTTTCATCTTCAAACACAATTAAATACGTCATGGTTCCATAATGGAAGTAAAGACCAGAGCCAAAACTCTGAAATGGAAATCTATACATACCTGGAGGGCATAAAATAAGCAAACAGATGATTATTAAATATTAATTTTTTTAAGAATTATTATATGCTAACATGTTTGCCTTCATAATGAAAAAGGGTTTACAAAAGAAGTTTTCACCACTATATGCTTATAAAGAAAGACTTATAAAGAATATCAATGATCCCACTATTATAACTGGAATTTACACTGATTGATTAAGCTACTTTCTACTTTGTCAAATAAATAGCAGCTGCTCAGCATATTGTTTATCAATAAAATAAACACAGTCTTTCTATTGGCTGACTAAAATTTCCAATGAGGTCTTATGTATAAATGTCTGAAGGCAAGATGTAAACTGACATAGTTCAGTTCTAAAACTTGAGATGTTCCATCAAATAAATTCCACTGGTTTCCAAAGGCTATGAATGCAATATTGATAGCATTTACAAAATTCCTCCTAACCTTAAAAAACACAGAAATGCAATAATATACATAATCTATTAAACAGAAAAGTTATTGGAAGAGTCAGACTGCAGTTTTAGTTCTGCAGCTTGTGAACTCTGTTATTTTCAGTAAGTTAAAATTCTCGGTTTCTCACCTATAAAGATTTGGGTCTAGATGGTTGACTCCATTGACATAACTCTAACATTCTAAGTTTCTTATTTTTTTTATATACTCCAAACTTCTGCAAAATGAAGGCATAGAATTTCAGATGTGGAAGGGACATTGCAACGCATCTAATTCAATCCCTTTTTGGCTACAGCAATGGTAGAGCTGAAATCTAAACTTGCGTTACTGACTTATTCATTTGCCCATCAAACAATTATTGAACACTTTCTATAGTAGACATTATGCAAAGTGTCAGGCATATCAAGATGAATATTAGGAATGTACAGAAATGTGAAAGAAATGGGAAAACAAGTATATAATTACTATATTATTATTACAGACACTGATAGACTTATAGAGAATTGTTGAAATGAAAAAGGTAGCCTGAAGAAGTCAGGAGAATATTTCTGAAAATGTTGATGCCTGACCTGAATCACAAAGTATTTATGAGAAGTAGATAAGGAAATAAAATACAAATTTCTGAGAACTCCATTCTCTTGTTTATAGACACATGTGAAGGAAAAGTAGCTTTAGTAATCATTAATTCAATTGAAATAAAGACCTCCAAAAGATTATTTTGTATAATAGTTTGTTCATAAACAACACGTTTATATAGAACTCTGAAAAGATAATCATCAAGGAAAAGTCTCCAAAGGGAACGTAAAATTCTAAAAATAGTTCAGGTAACTTTTGAGAGCCCTGTCATGCTGTTATTTGGGCTGAAACAGATTAAAGAACACCGGGAGAGCAATGCATCTTGTAAAGAAGGACTCTGAAACATAGCATTTTAACCAGCCCATCAATCAAATCCTGGGCAAGCGTAATACAGAGAGGAGAATGCCAGGGCTTTAGATCCAGGTAGGGCAGGAAGTGGGTATAGAGTCTTGATCTGAGCAAGGTCACTGGGGTCTCGTAACGTTTAAGAAGTCAGGACCTTCAGATTAGAACAAACAGCTCAAATCTACTTATTAAACTTAGAGATCTCAACATTGAAAAGGCGTGAAACACAGGGAAGAGCTTTGCCAACAACAAGGCTTTGGGGCGGAGGCTACTTCCTCTTAAATTTGATTTGCTATGCTTGGATGGATGTGGATGATTAAAAATCATAAAGGATTCCATTTATGAAGGCTGGAGTCCCAGAGTGAAAAAACTGTAGCTGAGTCTGGTACGTCAGTTCTGATTCATACCAGAAGATCCAGAAATGTATTTGTCTTAGATTATGGATTCGAGAACTATCACTGACCTTCTAGCTTCAAAAATAAATTTTATGCTGGGCGAGAATGCCATTGATTCTTTTGTTATACCTTCCTCTTCATCCTCTACTATAAAACAAGATTAGTGAAGAAAAAAATCTGAGTTCCTTTCCAGCCGAGAGAAACGAAACAACATGCAGCTTGTGATTCCATCTGTGTCTCCTGCCTTTATCCAATGCAATCAGATTTCCCCAATAAAGCCAGAGAAAGGTAGGAAGTTCAATGGTAACTCGTAGTCTGAGAGAAGAAAAGGCATAGCGATGATGATGCAGTGAGATGATGGTGAACCAAAAATTATATCTGCCTGTGAATACAACAGGAATGTCCTCTGAGGAACAGGTGTGTTTGTTGTGCAGAAAGGCAGTCAGGTAAAGTGGGATAAGCTCTGTGTCAATGTGTAAAAACGTCCAAACCTGTAAGGAATATTTTAAAAACTTTATTTGTGCCTGACAGAGGATAAGGCTGGAAACAAGATCTCAACAGACTGAGAGAAATGCTTCCCAGAATAACAGTTTGCAGCTTCTTTTATGCATTTGGAATCAAGGAGGGGACAGAAAGAAATTTTCATGAAGATGGGAGAAAGCAAGGTGGTGGGGACCGGACGACAGGACAACGAGACTCTCTGCTCTCTGGAGGGTGGTTTCCCTTCTGAGAGGTCTGATAGGAGTATCTGAAAGGTGTGTTAACCTGGAAGCACAGAAACAGCGGGCAGGGCCGCCTCGAGACAAAACACGTTTTTTTTGTCCACAACTGGATTAAAACTTGGGAGACTTGCCTTCTGCTTCCAGTTCAGCCACTAAGTCTTGGGACTCAGTTCTCCAACCTATAAAATGGAGTGACTGACCACTAATGCTCCATTCAGTTTTAGTATTTTAAGGAACAGAATTTTTGTTTAAAAATAGAAGAATAAAGTCTTCTTCTATTATTTCTCTCTTTAGTACAAAACATGAAACACAGCAAGAAGAACAAAAGAAAAATATTAATAGATATTTAATAGATAGATAATTGCCTTGACCTCCAACTATTACATAAATTACGCATTTGCCAATGCTCTGATGGCTGAACCATGCTGGAGCAGGCAGTGCTGTCTGACTATTAGCAATTTAGCAGGATAGATAGATTATCCAATGGTAAGTGTCACCTGTATAAAATAATGTTGATTAAAATACAGAGTTTTGGACAACAGATAATCTCTTTCTTCAAAACTGAGAAAGAATCACAAATAAATCAAGAGCAGAAATAAGTCTTAAGGCTTATTAAAAAGAAAAATGTGGAGGAAAGGACAAAATTAAGAAGCAGATAATGGAAACCTCACAAGACACCTTGGTCAAACAAAGAAAGAAGAAAAGTGTTCATCAAAATCTGAAAGAGATTATAAAAAACAGAAGCTGTCCTCTGAAAAATAAAATTATAATTAAAACAGTTTAAGAAGACTATAAAACATCAAAACATCAGCTGGACATCCTGGGAAAGAAATGTAAGAAAATGTTAGCAGCATGACGAACCTTATGATTAGCATGAAAAGAAGAGAAAAACGACTGAGGGTAACATGACATAAGGCTCGAGGAAATCATAGCAAACAGAATGGAGAAGAATATATGAGAATGGTTATTGGTTCATTAATTATGTAAATCAGACAAATGAGATTTAGAAAGGTATGACTGGTATTTCTATAGAACAAACAAAAAAAAAAAAAAGAAGAAAAAATTACGCAGCTATCTAGAAGAAATTTCTCTTTACTTAAATAAAGATTTTGTTACACCGAATACCTCATGGTGTATCAGTGAGGAGAAAAGAATGACCCAAGTGAAAGTGGTGAACTTAATCATAAAGAAGAAATCAGATGTGGGTCTTGGCAAAAATAAATAATAAGTCACCTGTACGTGGAAAATCAGGCCTCAAAATCTCTGCAGCAACCCTCACTACTGATAATAACGGAGCAACTCCAAAAAAAAAAAAATACAAGAAAAAGAATGGACCAAGAATGTTATAAATATGCAAATGCTCTTTTAGATCTGAAGGTGAAAGACCATTGCATCATACCCAAATCAAGAAAACATATAGAAATATTATTAAAATTTATACGAAGGTCAATTCATGGAGAATACATGATTCAAAATAAAGCAGAATGGAGAAAACACAGTAGAAAGACTTCTATTAAGCATTAAGTATATTTAGAAAAGAGCAAAGACTAAAAATTTCAGAGAAAACAGAATGTAAATGCTATGAATCTTATATTTTAAAATTAGCACTATTCACCAACAAACTGAAAGAAGATTGGAAAGAAGTTGACATTAGGATATATATCGGTTTCCTCATTTTCTATAACAAGAACTCGATTTATAGTCTAATTTAAAATACAAATTTAAATATAAATGATACTAATCTTATTTTTTAAATTTTATTTATTGGTTTGTGAAGAATATTTGTCCACTAACATCTCCTGTGATCAAAAATCTTTTTCTGCAAATCCTTTGAGATTCTCTCCAGTTTTCTATTCTTTGATCGAAATCAACGTAGATATAATAAATGGGCCAAAGACAGTAGCAGAACACTCACTGAAGAAGATATACAGCTGGCAAGTAAGCATCTAAAAATATGCCCAGTTATGAATGAAATGCAAATTAAATAACAACGAGATACCACTACACCCCTACTAGAATGGCCAAAATCTGCAACACTGATAATACAAAATGCTGGCAAATATGTGGAGTAACAGCCACTTCCACTGATCGCTAATGGAAATGCAAATGATGCAGCGACTTTGGAAAACAGTTTGGAGCTTCTTATAAAACTAAACATACTCTAAGCATATGATCCAGCACTTGTGCTCCTTGGTGTTTACCTGAAGGAATGGAAAATTTACATCCACACAGAAACCCGTACAAGGATCTTTATAGCAGCTTTATTCATAATTGCCCCAACTTGGAAGCAACCAAGATGTCCTTCAGTAGGCGAATGGATGAATAAACTGTATTACATCCAGACAATGGAATATTGTTCCGTGCTAAAAGGAAAATTAGCTACCATGCCATGAAAAGTCGTAGAGGAACCATAAATGCACATTACTGAGATGGCTGAACACTGTATGATTCCAGCTATATGACATTCAGTACAAGATCAGTGGTTGCCTGGGGCTGTGGGGAGGATGAATAGGCAGAGCACAGAGGATTTTTAGGGCTTTGAAAATATTCTGTGTGATACTATAATGGTGAATACATGTCACTATATGTTTGTCCACACCCATAGAATGTACAACACCAAGAGTGAACCGTGATATTAATTATGAATTTGGGGTGATTATAACATGTTTACATAGGTTCATCAGTTCTAATAAACGTACTACTCTTGTGGGGGATGATGAAATTGGTGAGGCTGTGCAGGCGTGGGGGCTGGCGTATGTGGGAACTCTGTGTCTCCTTAATTTTGCTGTGAACCTAAAACTGCTTAAGAAAAAAAATCCTACTCTTAAAAAAAAAAAGTCATTACAAAAATTTAATAATCCCAGATGGACACAGGAAAATTCAGGAAGGCATAAAGAATAAAGAAAAGGGATAATATGTAGATAAATAAAAATTAATTTGTATAAAACACAACAATGATGTATTTGGGGTTTAAAATACATGCTACCAGACAACAATAGCATGAACACCAGAGGGTGATAAATTTGCTTCATGCACTCTAAAGTCTCCACATTGTCTAAAAAACTGGAAAACTAATTTACGTCACGAGTTCAGTAAGGCACGAATGCATATGGTAAACAATTTGGGTAAACTCTCAAAGAATTATGAAAGAATTTATAACAGAGATGCTATGAAGACTTAAGTAGGCTTGGTCACTGAGGCTTGTCGCATGTAAAGATTAATTCCAGTCACTAAGTTGTGTGACTGTAGGTGCCAACGACAGCAGCATAAGCAGGTGCCTGAAGAGCAGGCATGTTGAAATTGAGGTCTTAGCAGGACACCAGGGAGGAAAATTCCAGAAGATTTGAAAATATAAAAGGTGATTACTAGGGAGAGGATGGGACAAGGTTCGAAAGGGTAATAATGGTAACGGTTACGAGACAGGATGAGATTTTCAAGAAAGCTGCGATAAAATATAAAAAGTTGCCCTCCAAAGCACTAGACTGTAGAAAGTGTACATCCTGCTTATTTTGATTTTTATCGTTTTTATTAATGATGCAGTCGATAACACTCTAAGCTAGAGTGACAAGAGGAGAGATAAAGTGGGAAATGAAAGAGGAATTGGAAAGCCTGGAGTGTAATTTATTCAAGTTCTCACAGCTAATAAGTGGCAGAGTAGGCACAGCCAGGCGGTCTGGCTTTGGCATGTCCTCTTAGCCAGCTGTCTCTTTTGACTTCTTGGGAATTGGAAAGATAGCGGTTGGACAGAACCTGGGTAAATGCTCACATTTATGGGGAGAATTCAGAGAAAAAGCACATAAAGAGACTGAGAAATTACAGCCTCGGTAGGCAGGCCGGGATACTATGTAGTATACTGTACAGCAAAGGCTCAGTTTTCAAGGAAAGGTGGTCACCAGTGCCAGCCACAGAGAAGCAAGGACGAGGAGGACCTGAGTAAGAAATCATGGGGTTCCCTCTTTTTAACTTTTAACATCTGCAGTTTAATTAAAAAGCTGACATATAATCAGGTGCCTTAGCTTTAGAAAAGGTGTCTGCTAAGATAGCAATTACTCTTCCTCTGTGTCCTCTGAACTGGAGGAATTAATACTCACTAGCCGTTCTGCTGGTCGGCATTTTGGCTTTTAGACCCTCGGGGGCGTGTCCCCATCTTGGTTGTTATTTCAAATAGCTATTATCATGATGACTGTCAGCTATTTGGAGTTATTTTAATAGCATAACACTCTTTTTGCTGCCAATCAATTATGATAAACAAGAAATGAAATCCAATTCTTTTTCCAGGCTACCAGAATATTTTATTTGAAAATTTGGCACTCATATTATCCAGAAAAAAGAAAGGAAGAATGCCCAAGTCATTCTGAGATCTCTTTTAACCTTGATAAGTGCAGTTTGAAGTGTACGTAAGACATAAAAAGTCAAATTTTGTATTTATCTCAGGATCTCAGAGACAGTTTACATTATCAGGCAGTGTATGTTGAACCTTTATGTTCAGAAAAATATTCCCTTACATTGATCACTTAAAGACTCAGGAGTTTACAGGGCTCAAGATACATTCAAAAAGCAAAAGGTCGATTATGACGAAAAGAAATAGCGTTGGGTCGGTCCCTGTTTATTTGTTCCCGCTTACGGAATAGTTGGGCTGGAGGTCACTTCAGGTGTGAAGAGAAGCTGGAGAATGAAGTGCGTGATGAACAAGAGGTCAACAGTCTTCACCATCTGAGTGACTGACCTTCACTACCCACGCGCGGCCCCAAAATGCGTGCTACCAAACGAGACAAGGGGGAGCGAGACCCCATTACACCAAAGAGAAGCAAAGATGTTCTCCTAAAGAGCAAATGTGAAAATCTTTCCTATCGCCCGGTGTAACTGCCCTGCAGAATAGAAAATCTTATCAAATACTCAAATTGGAATTCATCTATAGTTTCACAGGTTTTTCTTTTTTTTCTTTTCTTTTTTTTTTTTTTTTGCTTCTGTTTACATTCACACCTCAATGCCTAATGTCCGCCGTCCGCCCATGTGATTATCAAGACGGCGTTTTCTCAGAGCACTTCTGTGTCCACCTTCAGGTCCGACTCCTCTGCTGCTCTCAGAGGTCCTGGTCCCATTAGCCTGCGATCACCCCCAGCGCAATTCTGCCTTCCACATCTTCGTTCTTGAAACCCTTCTCTCCTTTTGTCATGCACAATAATCGTTCTTTGTAAGCACACTTAATGCCTCTTCTGTCTCCTCAGGTTAAAAAAAAAAAAAGCTAAGAAAAGAAGAGAAGAGAAAAGCCGCCCTTCAGGCATTATTTTCAGCCCTCTCTTCTTGCTTTACACTCTCACTTTCTACTACTTAAACCACAGAACAGTTTCAAAGACCAGCTCTCAGACTCGACTCTAAAGTCTTCGGCCCTCACGCGTAAAGCCCTCACACCAAATCCTTCCCCACTCCTTCTCGAGCAACTTGTGGTCTCCTCCTTCTAGATTTTCCACTCTCCATTTTCCTTATTGAATTCCGATGCCTTCAAAACACAACATGAAATTTACCTACTCCGCGAAGGCGCCTGTGACTTCCAAAGGAAGAAACCGTATTTCCACTTTTTCTGTTCATCGAGTGTTTTACTGCATCTGGCGCCCACTGACCTCCACTGTGGTTTTCTTTTCGAGTTTTCTGCCACATTACATTGCGAACTCCTGGAAGGAAGGGCCTAAGTCTTACCCGTTTCTTTCTTTGCCGTAGGATTTAGCCCTGTGCTCTTTGGACAAAGAGAGTCCTTAGCAAATGCTCGTTGTTCTTTGACAATGAGATCTTATGTCTTCCTAAAACTTGATGAGAAACTATAAATAAACTGCTGTGATGTATTGTCTCTAAACAGAGAAGTGCAGGAATAAATTAGCTCGCTGTCTCTCTTTAAGGAAGTATATTATACCTAAATTTAGGCTTTCATTGTGAGATTTATATTCAGTGTTTTCTCTGAGACTATTTTATTGCAGATACTCTTCCTGTTACACAATAGATTTATTCCAAAAAGTGTAAGCGAAAATTGATTTTTTTTTTTTTGCAAATTGAATATAGTTTTAAATATACTAGAATAATTTCTTATTTAGGCCTAAATTGAAGATGTATCATTTATTTAATGTCCTTAATGTATGCTTGGTGAATTGAATTTTTTTGTTTTGCTTGTTATTCTTTTCATCGGGGCATGCACTAACTCTTTTCTTCATCATACACATATGATATATGCATTCATTCAGGACCACTCCAAAGATCCTCTCGTCATCTCTTCCAGAAAGTAGACTTTTTCTATTTTTATTTACTTGCCTTCTTTTTCTTAACCCTCAGCAATTTTGTCCAACTTGGGAAAAATCGAACTGCAATGATAATTAGACGGAAAGCTGTCTATACAGCATTTTTGATTGTTGAATGGATTCCCATCAAGCTGGTCCACGTTCACAAAAGAAATCAATTTAAAGGTAAGTGTGTTTTCTCAATAGCGTAATTTGCTGACATTTAAAATCACCCCATTCAATAAATTGATTAAAAAAGAATCACAGTTACAGATCTTTAAAGTTTATTCCATGGGAATGTTTTTACAAAATAAGAAAGACAAAAGAAACAATTAAATTCTCATATAACTACATTTATTTAATTTAAAAGATTGGTCTATCTTGGCACATATATTCTGAGGACTTAAAACTATTCCTGGCATTTAATAAGTCCTCAAGAAACATTTGTGGAATGGGTGAATGAACTATGATGTTTTTTCTTTTGTGGTTTAAATTTTTTTTTAATGAAATTATATTAGATTACAATTGTTCCACTTTAAAAGTCTTTGATCGATGTTAAATTCATATCACTCCACTAAAGAATGCTTTATTGGTCTCTAAAATCCAAAAGTTTAGAAATTGTTAACTTAGAGGATAATATTCCAAGTGTGGTCACATTTATTCCTAAAATATTTAAATTGTATTTCTGCCTCACTCAACCTTTGCTCTCTACCACTATGAAGGAGCTCTCTAAGTAACCGAACATTATTCAGGCTGACGTAGAAAGTTCTAGCCTAGAAAAACAAAAGAGAACGGTCAAGTGAAAGTCATTTTGAAAAATAAAATTTAAGAAAGAAAACAATAAATAATATGCGAATTCAGACGTTAGATGAATTTCAGCTGGGCTCGGAGTCGGATGGAGTCATCACTAATGTCACAGAGATAGAAAACAAGCCAGATGATGAACGGGGAAGGGGACCCTGCGCTGTTACCTCTGCTTCTGGCCGTCCAGCTACGCACTGGAGGTTCCAATGACCCCCTCCTGTTCAGGCTGCCAGTCGTAAGTCAAAGCTGTCACCTGTACTTCTGACCTACTTGCTATAAGGCAGAGGTTCCCACAACCCCACCCTTGTAGAGTTTGGAGCCTGGCATGGTGGCACATGGAAGCTTTCTGGTTCCCCAACCTGGAAGCTCACCAAGTCCCCTCCTTTGGGGTTTTTATGGAGGCCTCACCAGATAGGCATGATTGGTTAACTCACTGGCTATTGGTGACTGATCTAAACTCTAGCTCTTCTCCCCTCCCTAGGAAGTTCCAACCCTATGATCATGGTTGGTTCTCCCAGCAACAAGCCCCCTTCTTAGGTTTTTTCCAACCATTACCTGATGAACATAGCAAAAGGCATCTTTATCACCCTCATCACCAAGGGTTCTAGGAGCTCTATGCTAGGAACAAGATCGAAGATCAAATATATATATATATGTATGTGTGTGTGTGTGTATGTGTGTATATATATATATATATCTTTTTATTATAAATCATAATATCAAACCATCCAGACTATCTTCTCCTCTAATTTTTTAGAATGTCTTAAAGATTTTTTTAGCTGTGCTTATCAAGACACCCTTAAAATAGAGGTAGAGACGTAGTCAGGAAGAAGAATGCATTTCTTCAGTCTTTAGAATGTAAATCTCTGATACCATACTTAGGAACAGCATGATTAAGAGTCTATGTGCCCAGACTCAGGAATTGAAGAGATGACGCGGGCAGTAAGGCCTAGCTTTGAGTTTCATGGTCCAGAAAGAACGCTTTTTGATAAATATGTTTAAATATGTGCTGGAGATTTCACAAGTTGTTTGGATGTTATAAGGAAATTCATAGGTGTATTTGTGAAACTTTCCAATGTGTTATATTCCCATACAATTACTCTGTGAAAGCCCATAATGGAAGTATGCATTGACACCGTGTTTGTGTCTGTCAGCTACATATGTAAATGGTCCCTGGTGACCAACCTTTCTGCTTCAGCAACTCCATCATCAGCACTTGTGTGTGTGTGTATGTGTGTGTGTGTTTCTGCAGGTAATTTTTAGTATTGCATATTAGAAAAATGAATAAGAAATGGAAAATAACATTGTGATAAGTGTACTCATTACATCATAAAACACAACGAAATTGGATTTTGGGAGGTCTCTTTTTATTTTTTGTTTCTTGTGTATTTGTTCTGTGATATATATCAGCTTGTTAACACAGTTTTAAGGTTCATGTCACCTTGCCGTATGTTTGATTTTTTAAAATTTTCTCTTTGGTTTATCATAGAAGGAACACTAAGAACTGCTATTTTAATTTTCCTTTTAAATCTATGTTTTCCTGAGGTGTAATTGACATGTAACATAATATTATTTTTTTAAATGTTAAATGGGGCAAAATTTCAATCTTAATCAGCTATCATTGTAATTTAACAAGTAGGCTACAATCCAATTGAGGATTTAGAACATGTATAAAAGTGAAGAGAATATAGACAAAATATCGCTGAATAAGTAGGATTTTTATTTTTGTTGTTGGCGCTGTTTGGGACAGCCCACGACCACCATTTACACATAACCACAACTGTAAGTCTATTAAAGTTATAACCCCTGGCATTGTCACTTTCAGGAATGACTAAAATAGAGCTTGACAAATATTAGGTTCTCATTAAGTTACTTTAAAGTGAATTCCTACATATTTATATACCATTTCAATTAGCACAAGAGCAACTTTTCCACTAAAACATGGTACCTAGTTCCTGATTTGTCTCGAGAATGCCAGGGCTGCCCCTCATAAAGTGTATGAGAATGGAAAAGAGCCAGGGCAGGCCTATGTAGAAACAAAGCCAGGCCGGGAGTTACTCAAATGAGAGAAGGTGGCAGCAGCTTCATCATATTGGGCTGGATTTCAAGAGCAAGCTGGAAGTCCCGGAAAAGCTTTAGGGAAACAAAGATAAGCAAAAAATACCCCATGTAGAAAGTAGGCTATAATTATTAATAACGCAATCTAAAAATGACCCAGGATCTACTGCAATGCAGTTACCCAATCCAGTATGCAGGAAAAGTAGATTGATGGGAGCTCAGAAATAAGAGTAAAAGCGGGAAGACAGTCACGTGAAATGGGAAGAACAGGTTAGGAACTTGGACTCGTCGCTCCGGTTGCCGGCGGGTGAGCGCGGAGCAGCGTGGGCGCGCCCCGAGGCGGCGCCGCGCGTGCCTGCAGCGTCCACGCTCGTACAGTGTCTAGTTCAAACCGTGTAGCTTTTCGCAATTTGTACCTTAACATTAATGTACTGGTACAAAATAATTCAAGGTATTTTATGATTGCACTAAGATCCATTTCTTTGGTTAAGAAAAAGACAACATTATTTTTGGACGTTTAGCGATCTCATGAGCACACTCCTTGCTGCTGGTCAACGTCAGGGCAGCCAGCTTACCAGCTAAGCATAATGGAGAACTCCGGCAAACTAACAGCTCCCTCATGGCTTCTTGCCACAGCTGCTTGATGGGGGAAGAGAGGGCATCAAATTTTTATTCCTATGTAAGCGCTAGAGATACAAGCTTGTTTATTTATAGCAAAACCATGCTTTAACAGTAGCCCGTAAAATATATTTCCTGCCATTTTTAATATTTATTATGTCATAAGTGACTAATAAAACCAGAAAAAAAATAAAATTTTAAAGACAGAAAGAGATACAGCTTTATCAAATTCCTTCTGAGACTTGGGTTAAGGAAGTTATCAGTGACAGCTACTTTGGAGAAAGAAACATTATTTAGTCAGATTTCAAATAATGAAAAATCATATAGTACCATTTAACAGAAAAGGAAACCACTATTTGATTTATTTGCTTTTTCAGATGATAAATTCAAACTGACATGTAGATGACATATTCAGTTGTCTCTTTATCACATATATGTGAATAGATCGAAAGCTAAATAATAAAAAAAATGCAAAGATCTGCTTGTGATAAAATGTACAAAAATAAAAAATGTGAAGAGATAATTCTGGGGTCGACAGTACAGGAGAGGACTGTGTGCACTGATATGCTCCCTCGTTTTTTGAAGACATCAGACATGAATATCATCTCTTCTTGACATTATTTCCTCTTATATTTCTGACTTGTTTTTTTTCCCTCGAAACCACATTCTCTACCTCTCTTCCATGGAAAACATTACCTCAACTAAAAAAAAAAGCAATTCAACCTAATAAAAAAACTTAAACATTTATATTTTGAATCCTTTTTTAGTCTATAATCGGAAAGTAGAAAAATGACAAAGTAATTATTGGCTATAAAATGTACTTTGTTATTACTATTTTTTTAATTCCATGAATTTTAAAAACAAACACCTTGAGGTAAAGGGTCAAAGAACACTGGTTTTAAAAGCTGGATGAATAAGTGATAGAAATGGAACCAACATGTCAGCAAACATAATTTTCCGATGGATAATTTCATAAATGACTAAGTATGAACTTATAAACTATTTTCGTTTACATTTTCAAGGATTATGTAACCAAAGGAAAATTTGCAAGTCTTTTGAAAATCATAATCCTCCCTAGAACACTCTACAATTTAAAGAAATACAAAACTGGTTCAGAGAACCGTGGATGTTTCATACAAAGCTCATGGAATCATGTTTCAAATGCTAACACTAATATCCCTTGCCAAGACACAAGACGCTCTATGACCTGCCCCATCCAACATTCTTTCCCCTCTCCTATTACAATGCAAGTGATACAGAGCAGGTCAGAAGGTCCAGCATGCAATAACCCCTTTCACATCTCTGTGACACTATACTAGTGCCATGAAGAAAAGGATTTTTCCCATTGTGTTTTACTAATTAAAAGAAACTCTATCTTCAAAGAATAAAACCAAATATCTCCTCTATAATTGCTTTTCTACACCTCTAAGCTGGGTTGAGTGCCCCTCATGTACCTACCGTACAACCTGTACACTTGTAATATCGCCACTGAGCACGAGATGTGGAAATTATGTATTCTGTGGTTTTCCTCTTCCACTAGGCAGTAAAGTCCTTAATTAGAAGAACCTAGATTCACTTATCTGTGTTTTTCCAGTGCCTTAACAATGATTGGCACTCAATAGATGCTAAAAAAAGGACTAACATAAAGTAATGAGATCATCCCTAGAATTAGCATTAGTAGTCGAGTCAGACTGCGTTGGCATCTGTGGAATCAGCATTTAACTTCTTCTTGGTTCTTACCAGCCATGAGATTCATTGCACAGCATTATCAAAATAACAAGGAAAATCTTAGAGACGTATATCCTCCTGCAGATGTAGAAATGTAACTACAAGCTATAACTATTTCCTTTTCACTATGCTTCTTCTAAAAGATAAGCATTTTAGCACGATGCTGCAGTGCCATGTGCTGTATGTGATGATGTCAGAGCATGTGGAGTGGTGGGAGAACCAGTGCCTTGAGGAGCTTAGTACGTGGTTTGTTTTCAGCAGGCAAAGCCTCTTGGCTCAGTGTATAGAGGTCTATGATACTTGTTCTGATCAAGACTGAGGCATTCCTCATATTGATAAGAAAACGCTGTGGAAGACTAGTGGAAGGCGAGAGAATGGGAGAGGGTGGGAGGTTGAGAGAAGAAGGGAAAAGGAAGGAAGGAGGAAGAGAGGGAGGGAGGGATTGGATCTTTCAAATTTAAAACGAATCAAGTGTGCCTTGGGTGCTCCCTCTGTGAAAGCAACTCCCACACGATGCTCTCTCTCACACATTTTAGTGCGGCTTTCAGCATGGCAGAGACGAGTACTGGTAAGAACTAACAGCAAAGAAGATTTGGTTGAGATCATCCTACTCCTTCAATGCTACAATGATGAGACTCCATTAAAATCAAAGGAAATGCGTAACCCCTAAAATAATGGAAAAACACAAAAATGCTTAAGGGTTGGGTAACCTTCCAAACAATTTTAAGGGAAAGATAATTTTCCTGTTACTCAGTATAAGTAAGGCTTCCTAACTCTAAATATTCTCCTGCTATTTGACAAGATAAAAAAGAAACATTACTAAATCTTTCATAGTGTATATTTTACCACAATCTATATTTTACGTTTAGTATAAACATTTTACAGCAGTGTTGTGCACTGCAATTTTTATTCATTTTTTCCCCCTTTGAAAAGAAATACAAATGATAGGCTGAAACACCCTGGTATCTAAGATTCTAAAACATTAATACTTTCATTGAAAGTTATAGATTATATTAACACTAGGCTATAGGCAGTGAAAACACCCTCTATATTTTCATGTCAATGGCCTGAACGGCAGTCATTTTTCCCACAAAAGCCAGCAAATTCTGTTATTGGGTAACAACTTGATCTAAAGCCTATCTATAATTATTTAATTGAATGGGAAAAGTGGAAAACAAACATGTGGAGTCTTTGAAATGTTGATGAAAACATTTAAAATATAGATATTATGTTAAGTGTAGTCATATGCAAATAGCCTTAGTCGTTAACACTGAATATAAAATATAAAAACATAAATTACAGTCTTATGATGCTCAAGATACCAGTGTCAGCCTTAATCATGACGTTGGTGAGCAATTTTCTGCTGGAACATTTTATTTTTCTGATTTCCTCACACAAAAACCAGAACTTGTATTTATATAATTAAAAATTTGTGGCATATTAATATTTTGACATCATCTAGAAAATTCGCTTAATTAGGCTTTACTGTCTAAAATGTGTATTTGATTTCAAATTCTGAAGTAAAATAATAACATAAACCATATTTCCTTTACCTTGGGAATCGTAAATACAGCTCTTGAAACAACTCATTTAAGCTTGTTTGTTTCTCTTAGAAAAATGATCCATGAGTCTTGAATATATAAGCAAATTTATCAATCAGTAACTATAAGTCAATAATTTGAATCATGTTAAGGGGTGTTGTTTCAACCCTTGATCAAAACATAGGGTAGGTGTTCCATTTAACTTGTATTAAACATAATAAAATAATAAGTTATTACTACCCAGAGGCCATTCTGTTGCAGCTCTAAAAACATTTCTGCCAGGCAGTCGGGGAATCATCAGGCCAAAGTCACCCACCGGGGGACTGTATGTCTCTCAGGAATAGGTTTGCATTACTTGTTCCTGCAGGTCCTTGTCAAATATACCAAATTGCAACGCGTAACCGTTCTCTGGCCTTGAGAAGGTTCTGTGTCTAGACACGCGAGCAACGAAGCAGGCGAAGGCAAGCAGAACGTGACCACTGCACAGCGGCCCCCAAGCAGGACTGGGGCCTCGGCCTGAGTTCCTCAGCTGCATGCTGCACCCCAAGTGTGGCCTCCATCTGAGCCTATTACGACATTTTATGGATTTGGGGAGGGGGCTGATACAACTATGCTATGCTCCTGCTTTGGCTCTCTCTGTAACCCCTTAATGTCACTGTCTGCTCTGGGCACTGACGGAGCTGTGGCAGGCTTGGTTCTGCCCTCCTCCTTGAGGCTCTTCCCTGGGAGACACAGGCACAGGGGAAGGTCGTTGAACTAGACAATGACATTTTTTAGAAGAGAGAAGATAAGGGCCCTGTGCCCTGAGGACACTCCGTAGGAACCATCAGTGACTTCTCTTGTCCACATGTTGGAGCGCTGCGGGGTGGGCTGGCATCGTGACTGTCCGGGGCTGTGCGTGTTATACACGGGCAAGTCAGTGGGTAGAATCCGAATGATGACAGGTAGGACTGAGATGAGCAGCCCTCGCGATGTCACGATTTTAGTTTTTTCTCCTACAAGATAGGAGACTGGGAGGGTACCGTGGGTCACCATCAGGAAGGGAAATACAAGACTACTTGGGGTGTATTTGTGTGATGTGTTCGGGTGTTGCAACTGACTCATCCATCATAGGACCAGATTCCTCCTTGGGGATCGATCTCCCTCCACTGGGAAACCGGAGAAGTTGAGTGGCTGTCTGACCACAGACTGGCCTTCGAGCTTCTCTGTGGCCTGGTGATAAGACGGCTCCCCAGGCGGCCACAGGTACAAGCCGAGGGAGGGGTCTGTGGGTGAGATGGAGGTCTGGGCTTCCTGGTCGTCTGGTCCTGGCCCAGCTCGATGCTGGACTGTCTTGTGATGGACAGTAGACAGGCCTGTCCACTCTCGTGACTGGACGGGTCTGACAGACTCCAAGTCAGAGTGGGCAGTTCCGGACGTGCAGTCATTGGTGCATTTCATCAAGTGTCCGTCTCTTCCAGGAACAGGAATCACAGCTGAAGATTGGTTGTCAAAGGGGTATAATTCTCAGCCTTGCCCCAGAACCTCAGGGACTCGCTGTCACTGTCGTGCTCCCTCAGGGACTCGTTGTGATCTCCACGTTGCACAGTTCCCGTAGGTTTCACTGGCTGCCACGGCCACGTGGCAGGTTTGTTTCATCACGGCCCTGATCTGCCGCACGGCCCTTCCATGCTAAGTTTGATTCTGAGTGGCAGCACCTCCTGCATAAAATGTGTTACCTCCAAAACCCAAGGCGTCTACCAGGCACTGTGCTTCCTTCTCTGTGGCCCAGAGTTCAAGAGGCAGCAATTTCTTTTACTTTAGAGGAGAGGGAACAGGTTACATGGAGGTCTGACCCTGTGAAGGATTGGAAGGAGGAAGGACGATTGTGAGGGAGAGTCTCCCATCATAATGCAGTTCTCAGAACATTTGGGCCGCCCGGCGGGGCGTCCGTGAGCTAGAGCTGCCTGCGGGAGGTGCCAACACCTCACAGGGATGGGGCCGCACCAGTGCCTTTCTCCACGGTCAGTCACTGGCCGGGAGCAGCCCGTGAACGCGCAGCCCGGGTGCAAAGACCAGGGCCAACACAGAGTGTCGGCGATGCGGCTGCAGTTCGCTCACGCTCCCAAAAGCCAGACACAGGAGAAGCACGTTTCCACGGCCCCAACAGACATACACTTCCAGGTCTGTTTTCCGCCACAGGCTGTGGTGCGCCAGGAGCCCTGCATCCAGGGCCCATCCTCTGAGGCTGCAACCACAGCTGTGCCCTCAGCCCACCTGTACAAAGCCACCTTGCGTCGCAGGCTCTTCCCAAGGTTCCAGATAGAAAGCAGCTAAAACGCCCTCTGCCTTAAGCTCCCGCGTCAGCCTTCCAGACACCTCCATCCTCTAGGAGAGCAGCACACACACGTTTCGCTGGTTTGACACCTGCCTTCTCCCACAGTCTTCTGGGGCTTAAAACCATTAGCTTTTTATTCTCTTCTCTTATGGTTGAGACTTTTCATATTTTATACCCTGAATTCTTATGACCACAGCTTGAATTTATTAAATTTCTATGACCTAATGAAAACAAAGTGTCTTTATATGTCAATGAAAGGTGAAAAAACCAAGACAGTCTTCTGAAAAAGCATAATTTTCAAGACTATTATCTTGAAATATTACTCTAAATATCAAAGAGTGAATATATTTGTTCCTTCTTTCTCTCTGTATTTTTTCTACAAATCCTTTCCATTTATTTCTGGAGCAAATGGATGCCCTTGGCAGACTAAGGAATAATCCTGAACAAGGGAACATGAAATAGAATAGTAAATAATTTTTAAAAAGGTATCATCTTCATTATGAGTCATAACAAAAACTATTTAATGCTAAATATTGTATGAATACAAAGCAAGGCATATTTCTTCCATAAGTCTGCTTGAAGGGATTTGAATAGGTAGAATTCATATACTTTATGTCAGAGGATAGGGGAAAGGCTATTTCAAGAATGTGAAACAATAAGGAGATAGAATGGTAAAAAATTGTCAGATGGGCATAATTCATATATATATATATATACACATATATATGTGTGTGTATATATATATATATATATATATATATATATATATATATATATATATATATATATATATATATATATATATATATATATATATATATATATATATATATATATATATATATATATATATATATATATATATATATATATATATATATATATATATATATATATATATATATATGCCTTTAATTGGAGGGGAAAATTGTGCGTGTGCGTGTGTGTGTGTGTGTGTTCATTAGAGGCAGTGAAATGCCAAACTAAAGCAGTGGCAGTGGGGATATAAGTTAGCATAACTGTGTCGTGGATATGACACTCAGAGGCTCAGTGTCTGCACATGGCCTGATGCCGTGTGAGCAAAGGAGGTCATCAAGGAGAAACGGAAGGTGGGGGGCCTGAGGGCAGAGCTCTGGCAGGGGACAGTGTACTTAGCGGACAAATAGCATTTGTATTTTGGAAGCTGATCTTAATAACTATCGATATGAGATTTAACACTATAAAAGGTAATGTTTAATAAATAATGCCATGAGTCAAAATAGTTGATTTGTTAAGTTTTTAAAATTTCTTCCGTGCTTGTTTTTCTTGGTGGAATTCTGGAGACTAGGCTTTTTAAGGGCCTGTGGTTGTTAATTACTGTATTTGCTTCCTTCGTAATTTCTAGATGATACTATTGCACCTGCCAATAAAGTGGTTATAATCAACTTATCTCACATTTACATATTTCAGTTCATATGCAAAAAATCTCCAGGTATTAATAAGCTTTTGAAGTCACAGAATCAGATGAGTCTCCTGAAAGCCAGGGGAAATAACTCAGCCCGGGTAACTGTGAGCCCGCTGTGCCTTGCATCAGGACGCTCATAAAAGTTCGCGGTCTTCTTTCGTTTTATTACCACTTTGTGTTCCAGCTGTTTAGACGCCAACTTTAAATGTTTCATTAGGTTTAAGGTACGATGCTATGACTTTGGTTCTTTTTCATGACTTTTTAGTAATGTGTCCCATAAGTTCCACTGCTCTAGCTTCATAATAACATTTAGAGGGGGCCTGAGCCAATACCTTTACATATTAGTTTTGTAGTTTACACATAAATAAGTGCTTAACTCTTTGATTTGTAAGGAGAAAATCAAGCAAGTTAATCCAATAGTACATTAAGTTTCTTTATGTACAAACCAACTGCCAAACTAAAAGGGACTTGGCAGATAATTTAGTTTATTTCTCTGCCCATAAGCAAATTTCTGCCTAAAATGGCATATGTGTTTAAAAAGTCAAGGACCTACAGGTTATTTACTTCCCCAAGAACATATTTTCATAGCCACCATGTATTCTTTCTCAAAGTCTTTCTCTGTACTTAAATTGCGCCCAACAATTTCAATGACTTTCACAGTTACTAGGAGAAAAAAATAATCATTGTCTTCATCCTCTACTTTGAAATCCCCATATATCTGAAGAGTAGTAGTAAGAATCAATCATTTCTTCTCCTGCCTAAATGATACCTATTTTTAAAATTTTATTATGTGCTCTTAAATTCTATTTTTTCAACATAAAATCTAAAGGAAAAAAAACAGTGTCACGGGAATGTGTCAATTAAACAACTAAAACTAATGACTTCACTGGAAAGCTTGTTAATATCTGACTGGATCAAGTGGACAGTAAGAAGTACCCTGTCGATATAATAAGCTGATATTCCTTACTTTAAAGTGTAATGACATATCTTTAAATATGATTTTTTTTTTTTTTGCTTTTTACTATAAAATACAAATTTTCTTTCTAGTTTGTGCTATTACCTTCCTGCCCTGTGGAGGATTATTGTAATTTTATTAACATAAATAGGGAATTTATTTTCCTCACTAATAAACTACTACTGGACACATTACATTGCTCCTTTAACTCAACTTTTCTCCTTAGTATTTATTAGTAAATAGTCATCTCTGACACTTTCATAATTATTTTCTTTGAACCCAATTATTTCCTTGCACCATTTTTTTCTCAAGCTTATGGAGTTGTAACTACTAGAATTTTGCTTCTTAACTTTGGATCGAGCTGTGCAGTAATAATTCCAAAAGAATTGGACATGAACCTTTATATATATTTTTATACCCGTTGTTATTTCAATCAGAGAATATACATGATACATCATAGTATGTAAATATGTAACTTTTTTCAATTTTTTCACTTAAAATGGCTAAATTTTGATGATACAAAAAATTAAAAATAAGCTCCCATACATTTAGATTCTGTCTTTATTCTCATTTTAGTATGATTTGAGAAACTCCTAAATCTTACTTCTCAATGCAGCTCTTTGCTGGGTCATTCTATTCTCTGGCTGTCGCAACTCTTCCCCTGGCTGACAGTTGCAAAGGGATGAGGAAGATGTAAAATGTGTCACTTTCTATTTACCCACTGTGATAAATGCATGTTTTATTCATCTGTACCTCATTTCTTCTGTGAAGCGGCTTAGGAAGGTACAATGAAGAAAATAGAACATGATAATACTGTTGATAAAGACATTTTATTTATTCTTATAGGAATAGAATGGCATTTTCCAAAAATCAATTAACTAACAGTAATATGCTATTTTGCAATAGTTATAAAATTATCTTATTTGAACATCAGGGCATAAAATAAGCTAGAAAAATAACATTATTCAGAACCACCAAATGGTGGTTATCATTTTATACAGTTTTTATGTAATCGTTGGATCAAAAGTTGGGAGAATATTAAGAGGGTCATATATGATATTTTTATACAGAGGATTTTTAAATAAAATGTGAATATTATACAACTTTAATGGAAAAAAAAGGGGATATACTCATTAAGCCAGAGCTTCAATAAGGACAAACCTGATGTAAAAATACATACTTCAATTTATTATTGCCATTGAAAAGCAATAGAAGTATTATATCTATTAAGGAAAGGATGAAAAAAGTTTAGTAACTGAATGGACTGAACACTGGACCACATGATTTATATAACTTATTTAGTATTCATAAGTCATTATGAAATAGATATTATCATCTTCATTTTATGCATAAAGAAAATGAGATTAAATATGTTTCCCCAGGGCACACATCTAATAAGCAGAGACCTTTATATTTAAAACTGTGTGTATCTCACTATGGGATCCATTTAATGTTCACCATGTGAAAAATGTAAAATCAGGGGAAAACACAGATGTCAATGATTTACATTTTATCAAATATAGAAGTGCTAAATACACATTTAATGATTCCATGAATTATTTTATATTTTTATTCGGCCAATATTAATTGAACGCACATGACAAGATCATTTTTAGGAGCAAGGGATGTATCTGATGACAAAATCTTAGTGCTGCGGGGTGTGGAGCATTACACGGTCCATGGCCAGTCCATGCTGGAGCTGGAAGCCATCAGGAAGTGCGGGATCCCACCGAGCTCAGATTAAAAGACACCCATTTGCTGACTTAAATTTTAAATTTGCCAACTTAGTATGAATTAAACAACAAAACCTTTTATTTACACCAGCTTTGATATTTAACAAGTGTTCTCAGACATTTGCATTATTTGTTACAGAAAGGGCAGCCTGATCCATTTTAGTGATCACACTCGAGGACAGTATTGCAAATTTGTGGATCAACACATGAAAAGTACTTCAGGAAAAACCAGAGGAGATGGAGATGAGAGAACTTGTGTTGTCGGTGAATAAATTATGGGTCCTCAAATCCCACTCTCCAGGATGGTATCACATACTTGTGGTCTTGCTGTGCTTCTTGTTGGTCAGAATGTCCATCCTTATCACTGGATCTGGGGCTTTGTAATGTGACTTGTTTTGGCCAACAACATATTCGTGGATATGACTTTAGTAGAAGCTTGAAAAAGATGCATATGGGTTTCACCCCTTATGTACTGATGACTTACCAGCAGACCACTGCCCACAGAATCAGTGGCTCAGTATGGTTTTTTTAGGAATCCACATGGTTGAAGCGCAGATAAAGTAGGACTTTCCAGGGGCCATTTACTTTTTAGATGCACAATGAAATAAGACATTCTTAAATACCCACAAGGAAAAATGCCAAAGGAACTAACTCCTGTGATGATTAACATGTGATGATCAACGGATTTTTAATGCACGTGTCAGGGACTAGTGAAAGGGATAAGACCCAAACCACACAGGGCTTAGAATCCAAGTTTAAATACCATTAAGGTTCCAAGGATCACCCCGTATGGATCTGCCTGAAATAATTTATTAGGGCTCCTCAATGCTCTCACTTAGCTTTTATATTTGTTACAATTAATATTTCAGAGTGTAAATCCGCGGCACAACCAAAATCTTGAATTCTGGGTTAGGGAATTTGGTAAAGCAGCCAATTTTTGACAAAATAGCATGTCATTCTTCTTCCCCTCTGTTCCGAGTAGATGCTGCCCGTTCCCAAGCTCATTTTGTAATGCGCTCATTTTCTGCAAAACAGTACATCCTGGAAAAGTACTGGGGACTCCAGCTTCTTTTCCTGTCTCTGCCTTCGCATTCTTAACCTAGAGCCATAGATTTAATTGTGACTTTTTCAAACTACTTCCCACATCTCTACTTTCATTTTTTTTTTCCTGCCTTTTCTTTCCTTAGTTCCTCCATGCCTGAAACATTTCCTCTCAAATTATCTCCCTTAATGATATGACAGTGTTATGATAGTGTTGATACGGCACTTTAACCCGTATACACATGCTGAAGTGTTATACTTAGTATGCTGGTTTCATGGGACAGCGCTAGCTTATAGCCACTTTCCCTGCATAACTGTTAATAGCGCCCCTGTCTGGTCTCAATATCTTCTCCATGTAGATAATAAATTACATGATCCCCAAGTTAAAACGCAAAGTAGTGACATTGCTCTCAGCCAAGTGTGAAACACTCCTTGATAAACTAACTGTTACCAACAGCCACCTAACACTCCTCATTTAATGTGCTCTACAACTGAGATTACTAATAATTTATTTAAAGAGACAATCATGAGATTTAACGAAAAGCTAATATTTTTGGATTATAGAAGGAAAAAAAAAACAGTTGCTCAGACAAACTAGAACAAGCAGGGTGCTTCTAAGGATAACTGTTGTGTGTCACCCCAATAATATCATGTTAGGGAGCAGGGAAGGGCTCTTCAATCTGGAGAGAAATGACTGCAGCTAGGCTTGTTTATTCCCGTCTCTGACAGTGTTTACGTGTGTGCCCCTTCTCCCACCCAGCATCTCTCTTACTCTCCCTCTCTACCCCCCAAAATGATAGAAACGCAGGCATTTCGAGAAGGAACATGCCCAGGAAATAATGGAGACTAAGCACATCAGATGTTTACTGTACAAAGGGTGTTTACTGTATAGGCAGGCTATCGGCAAACCTCCAAAGGATCATTGTTCAAATTGAAACTAGAAAATGTGCCCGACGAAGGACTCTTCCCACGAAAGATGAGCTCTGTGAAGTTCACGTATTAGTGCAGACTACATACCTGCAACACGAATTTACTCTTTACATCTCATCCAATTGATGCTTTAAAAATAATGCGATAAGTATGTTTTTACATCTGTAGACATCCAAAGTCTTTTCACACCAATTAAGATGAAACGTTGTTTTATGAGCTGTACAAAGTTGAGATGCACCATTCCTTTCATGGGTTTAAAAGAAATTAATTGATATTGATTTTATTGTTTTGCATTTATCAGTTATTAAACCCTGATCATCATGTTCAAGAAAACTTTATACTCATCAATTGAATTGAACAGTTTTATTGAAAATGTCATCGTCTCTATAGTCAGTATTCAGAAACACGATTGTAATGCATTAAACAAAACATAAAATATATAAAACACATAAAATAATAAAAACAAAACATATAAAATGTTTTATTCTTATTGTATAAAGAATACACGTTTTCTCCTTTCTGAAAACCATAAAAGTATGTGAAAACCAAGCAGAAATATCTTGAAAAGGGAAAAACAATTCTACAATGCAAGCATATGCCAATTTCTTCCCTTCTGAATTTAATTTTGTGAACTCTTAGGATTATATTTTCTCAATGTGACTTTAGGTGCTTGTGAAGGACCAATAACAATGGTATAATATATTGTAAGCCATTGAATCTGGGACTCTAATCTGATTATGCCGTCTACAGATCTTTAAAAGTGAGTATGGAAGACATCCAAATCTAATAAAATCTAATTTGAGCAAGAAATTACTGAGTTTTCCAAATCCATTAAGAAACCTAATGGTCACGTGTTGTGTGCACTAAGGCAAGCTGAGTAATCTAATGCTGCTTTTCGAATGAGCTAGGTTAGTGCTACCTTCAAAGATCTCTAGATAGTAATTAAGAAAGCCACAGTAACAAGCACCATTGCATTAAAAGAGTTACTAAATCTCTGATCTTCAGTCTGAAAAGGGACCAGTGCAAACTAGCAGAGGGCTGCCCTCAGAGATGAAGTCAAGATCAAGAGCAGGAGCACGGAGCAGGGGGGTGGCCTGGGCACTCGGCACAAGCCCGTAAGGGAGTGCAAAAGGGAAAGACATGCAAAATTTCCATAATGACACAAAAAGTACATTATTAAGATAGGCTTCCTTGAGAAAGTTTTTTTAATTTTGTTTTGTTTTCATCTTTCTTACTGTATTTTTCCATTCATCTATTGTCTCTAATAACAGAATGACTTTGCCACTGCAGTAAAGAAAACTTATGTGCCTTTGGGAGGCTTCAATAGATAATAATGCACAGTAACGATTCTCCCAATGTAACCTCATTTTTATCTGAGTCTCGATGCAGCAAAAGATATTATAAAAAAATAATAATAATAATCTCGCACTGTGCCTGACATACTCATTGGCAGGGCAACACCAAAAATGCCTGCAGATTTTTCCATATCCCATTCAATGAATTTTTCCATCTCTCTTTCAATGAGTCATTCAGAAACACGTTAAGCACCATTACAACGGAGCTGCAGCGGGCACTGGAGAAACACACGGTCCCTTGACACCAGCGGTTTCTAGTTTACTGGGTGATACAAAATATTAACATCACACAAAAGCTACTATTATAGGAGCTACGCTTAGAAAAGTACTATTTTGAAGCCTCTTTCATAAGCATCTAATCAAAGCTTCAGTCTTTAGAAAAATGCCCAGAAAGAAAGTGTCATTCAAGCTGAGACAGGAAGCGTGACTCAGAGTTGGCAGATAAATAAGTGGGAGTGTTAGGAAAGGGTGTCGCACGTGGAGAAGAAACCTGTACAAAAGTTATATAAAAAATGAAAAGAGATCTTAATAGTTATTAGCACCAAAAAGAAATAATGATTACGTGACATGATAGAGGTGTCAGCCAATGCTACAGTGGTGATTATACTGTGATATGTAAGTGTATCAGATCAACACTTCATATACCTTAAACTTACACAATGTTGTATGTCAACTATATCTCAACAACGACAAAAGAGTTGATTACAGCTGGAGATTAGACATGAATTGGGAAGTGAGTATGGCGAAAAGATGAGGGTTGAGAGGGAAGAACAGCGGGTCAAGGAGTCTATCACTTACCTATCAGCTAAAAGAAAACCGTTGAAAAATATTAAGTAGGACTGAGACATAAACGCATTTAGACATAAAAATAATGACTTGGCCTACAATCTGCAATGGGGTCATTTTTTTTTTCTTAGAGATGGAAAAATAGAAGTGGAGATACTATTAAAACAGACTGTCACAGTACGAGGTAATGGTGCAGTTACCATGAGCAGAATAAACGAAAGTCAATAGCTCAGAAGGAGGAAACCACTTGATTTTTTTCTCGCCATATATCCAGGCTTGCTCTTGTCATCTTTCCTCTACCCTGGAGGCTGCCTGGGTTGAATCCCACATTCCCAGGCACTTGAAGGTGCTAAAGAACAGTTATCATTTTAACATGAAAAAGTTCATTCTAATATCAAAGTATCAGTCTTATCCAAATAAATACTTCTTCGCTCTCCTCTCTTGTCTTGTCCAGTAAAATCCACAGTAGAGGAAACTGGAGCAGTCATATTGTTCCCCCAAGTTTTGGATAAATAAAGGAAGGAAATGATAAGGCATCAAAATAGTCCTACTTGACTCGTGTTGGTAGAATCTGGAATTGGTGCAACCAGTGTCTGTGAAATATATATATAGCAGACTTTCTATTATACTTGTCTACACAACATACAAAAAGGTAGTATTCGGGGCCTTTTTCAATAGTGACAGGTGAAAAATATTTTTAAAGACAAAGGAATTTTAAACACACGATCTATGCATTACACAGATATTTGCGTTTATTTTTAAATAATTATTATGTCCTTTAGCAAAACTTAATGCAACAGTCTTTAACTCAAAATGAGAATTCTGTGAATCTAAAAATATTGTCTTAAAGCTATGATTATATTAAACACACATTTAATATGAGCGAATTGAAGATTTTTTTAAAATATGGGATTTACATAGCATAACTAATGATGTAAGAGGCATATCTAATCCAGAGATAACATGTGGAATTGAAATGCCTATTCATGACCTTTAGCAGCTGTGTGAATTTCGGCAAGTTAATTAACCACTCAGCAGTTCAGATTTTTCATCTACACTTGAGGATAATAATGACAAATACAAAGTAGGGCTGTTGGGAGAATTCTAGGTAGTTTGAATTCTAGCGCATCAATCCACATGTAGGCTTTAGTGAGTCCTTGGACAATGCATTAAAATTACCTGGAATTATTGTGAAAAACACCGATCCTATTTTGACCTCCCGATGAAACACAGAGCGCTACGGCTCCCCGTTCTCCCCGTCCCTTTATCTCTATGGCCCCCCTCCCCAGTCCTTGTAGGAAAATAATCCTGTTATTTAAGACACCCAGTCTATGGGAAGACGATAGCTCAGACTGAAGAGAACATAGCGATTTCAGACGAAGCAGATTTCAGAACGAGGAAATTCATCAGGCAAAAGAGGGGCATCGCATAATGAGAAAGGGGTCAGTTCTCCAAGAAGACACAACAGGTGTGAACAGGTCCACGTCCAGCCACAACACACCGAAGAATCTGACAGCAAAGCGGATAGGACTACAAGGAGAACAAGGTTCGTCCGGGGGGCGGGGCTTTCTTAGCTGTATTTTCTAAATCATATACAAATTTCTTTGTTAATAAGTGGTAAACAATATAAACTATGAAGTTGGAAGAATTTTTTCCCTAGAAATAGTGATTTTTTTTTCTCAAATACAGCGTTTTTCAATGTCAAGCTCCTTAAGTAATACAAATTAGGAAGCAAGAAGCAGGAAAAATTATAATGCATGAATTACTCCCCAAATGGTTTATTTTATGCTACTGAAAGTACATCAGATCATTTCTCTGATAAGAGGTTATTTTGAAATTAGTTCATGACATTGCTAGAAATAATTCTTTGTTAGCTTCAGGGCAAAGGCTTTCAAGAAATATTTATATATATATTATATATAAATACTCAGAAGACTAACAGTAATGTGTAACTATTTTTTAAAATATCCAACATTATACCAGGATCCTAATCTGCAAAATATTATAAGAGATACAGAAAATTTTAAGTTTCACCTTTTATTCTTTCTATATTGTTTTAATTATACTTTATTTTCATGGATGTTCATACATTTTTAAAAATTCAATTTTTAGAGAAAATAATTTCTTCCTCTGACTTTCTTCATTATCCTCTCCTTCCCCATTAAAAAATTAAAAACCAAAATAAAACAAAAACAAGTATTTTTTCTGCTAGTGTTTTGGAGCCTACTCTCTTTTCTGTTGCTTGGTCTGACCTGCCAGGAACACCTCTTACCGTCTCATGCTATAAAAGGGCAAGTATTCCTTCCTTTTTTCTTGTTTCAAGGGAATATGAGTGACAATTTGACAAAGAAAATCATTCCAACATGATATCGTTGGTCTACCACACCCACATGCTCTCTTGCCACTTGTAACTTATTGTAAACATTTTTGTGTGATGTCGTGATGGCAAGAAATCTTGTCGACTGGCATGCTTTTAAGGCGTTTTATTTTGTACGGGGTAAGTCAAATAAGTCACACATTTCTTTCCCTCCTGCCCACATTCCATCTGTCTTTCTTTTTCTTCCCCGTGAATTACTTCCAGTGCATTTGCAAGTTTGTCAAATCTCAATTCTTGGAACTATTGCTTTCATGTATGTTCTTACAAACAGCCCCAGAACTATGCCCCATTCCCAGAATTCATCATGTCAGTCAGCAATGTTCTCAGGTAGACCGTGTCCTGCACATCACTTCCTAATTCTCTATCTCTGTAAACTGACAAAGCATACAAAGAAATGTGGGCCAGAGTCACTTTTACTGAAGTTACAGAGTCGCAGACATGCAAACGGTATTTCCAGGGTTGACTCATCTGCTCACTTATTTTCTGTGGTAACTGGCACTCGTAATAAATGCGGGTTCCATCTTTTTTTCCTCCTGGTCTAAACCAGACCCATATCCCTTAGTTTGACAATCCTAGGGAAATTTTTTTTTTCCTTTTTTACTCTTCACATGTCAGAAGATACCCGATAAGCCTTTCTTACATCATATGCTCAACCCTGAACCAGATCCTATTTTAAACAAAGAAGTCCTAGCATTGAGCTTGAAGAAAATTAAGTCAATTTAAAAGTAAAATTTTACTAACTATTCTCATCAGAATATAATTTTATGCATCTATTTTATTTATATAATTACTCAAATGCTATATGTTCAATTATAGATGAACAAAAGAAGAGATAAATTATCTGTGTTTTCACATTGTCCAATTAGGAGTCTATTAATTATACCTTATTTCCTTTGCTTCTAAAGAAACTGTAGTTCAGTCACGACCCACTTTTCACTCTATTTTTAATTGACAGTGTGAATTTCTTTCAATTAAATTGCAGTCACAAAGCACCTGAGGTAGAAGTCTAAATAATCTGTGTTAACCTGATTATAGACGGCTATAATCATTTGGTGGCGACTTTCATTATTTCTGATCATGAAAAAGTGAGCAGAGGGCCTTGCTGATACCCTGGAAGATGGAGACATGTTCACCCATCTCCACGCATTTTCTCTTGCCATCTCCCGAAAGACATGGACACTGCTGACGTGGCAAGTCTGTAGATCAAAGCGATGGAAGTGAAAGCATACTTACTCGAAAGTCAAATACATCAAGGGAGCAAAGTTTACGGATAGAAAAATCATAATACTAATGTCTAGTAAACATGAGAAGACATTTTCAGCTATACTACTATGAAAATGGGTGTTTCCAATAGTGAGACTTTAAAAAAAAAAAAAAGATCTATAATGACGAGGCAATATCAATACCTCGCTCATGGCTTGTGGAAAGGTATATTCCCTCTGTATCCATGGGGGATTGTTTCCAGGATCCTTCAGGGGTACCAGAGTCCAAGGATGCTCAGGTCCCTTACATGAAATGCTATGGTATTTGCGTATAACCTACACACATCCTCCCTTATGCTTTAAGTCACCCCTAGATTACCTGTAATGCCTCATATAATGCGAGTACTATGTAAATAGTTGTTTTACTACACTGTTTAGGGAATGAGGACAAGAAAAAGAGTCTGTCCGTGCTGAGTACAGACGCAGCCATCACAGGCCTGACTACATGAGGCACGTCAGCAGCACCGTAACCTTTTCTCCCTCGTATTTTTGATCCATGGGTGGTTGAATCTGCAGATGTGGAACTCGTAGGTATGGAGGGCTGACTATAGACTCTTCTGATAGCAAGTCTGAAATATATACCAACATTTAAAAATATTCATATGCTTTTGCTCAATGTTTTATTTCTTAAAAATTTAACATGAAGATTACGTATATGCAAATATCCCTGAATAAGACTGTTTATTTCACGGTTTGATGTATATGGTTCTAGCAAGGTCATGAACTAATTTCAAAATAACCTATGCATATATACATATACCTTCAAAGGGAGAAAATAGATGACATACTAGAGATAGAATTGAATGAAAATGCATCCATAGGATAGGACAGTATGGGGCTATTTAAAATAGACTTCCTGAGATTAGTTACAGGAGAAACTATCATGGTTAAATTTAATCACCATCTTCAGGTTATAAACCTCAACTTAAGATCTCAATTAAATTAATACATTTGTGTTTACATTTTAGACGGAGGGAAATGGTAGGAAATATATATACATTATAACAGTGGCTATCTCTAAACAATGGGCTTCTGGATGCTTTAAAAACTTTTTTTTCTTTATAAATTCATAAATTATAAAGTATTTTAAAATTAAGAACCTCACATTAGACTGCTAAAGACTATCGTGTGCCTAACTATAGGCACGTGACAGATGCAGGGCTTTCTGAACATCTTGATGTTTCTGTTCCAATTAATGAGAACCGTCCACCAACTTTAGGCTCGATTAGCTTTTTAGTTTTTCTTCAGGATTTGTTTCATAAGGTTTTTTAGAATATGCATATAAAAATAATATTATGTGCCTTTAAAAGAATCACAGGAAAGCACTGTAGTTCTGTAATGAAATAGTTGTCCTGATGATTGGGTAGATGAGAATTAAAATCCTCTGCCTAACCTCCGGTACCTTACTGAAACTGAATTTCATAGACAGGTGCTTCATATTTAAGATAATAGCAGACACCTCATCTCTTACACTATTTATAAGATCTAGAAAAATATCTGGTAAAAATATATATCTGTATACATATATACATAGTATATAGTACATATTATATACATAGTATACAGTATATACCATAGTATATACTATATGTACTATATAGAGTACATGCATATACATAGTATATAGTACAATAATAGCATGTATATATATATATGCTAGCTAGTATTTTGTTTCTATTATAATTATCTTGATAAAACTTTAGCATTTGTTTTTCAAACTGTAGTGCTCCAATGCTATATATTCGAACTAGCAAATTAATTTGAAAATAAATGCATATGAATGAAATAATGTAAATTGTAGTAGTCACTTTAGTATTCTTGATATCCAGGACAACTTCAGGGTATTTAAGCAGATAAGTGGCTATTTTAAACTATTTACAAAACAGTAGTCCAGGGTTTCAGACACAATGGCATGTGTAAGTTACAAATAGAATGGGATGTTTTGTAACTGCATTTCTAGTCTTCACAAAATGATTATTGATTGAATTTCATGCCTTCAAGGGTATTATGTGTGCTTTGTTTTAGAATGAACATATGGTATACATTTATGTATCATTGATATCATGACTCTATTCAAGTTACGGAAATATCAAAAACAACTGCCACTCTTACAAAATAAAGTTAAAGCCTAGTAAATAGTTAATACTAAAGCTGTCTTTAAAATATGATAGATACAATATAATAACAGTTTAACAAGGCATGTATTTCTCTCTTTGATCCATATGGACAAACTTTTATTTAGTATTAACATTTTTGTTTTCGAGCGTTATTCTTTTTTTAAAGATCTTACCCATTAAGGACAATATTGTTAGAAGAAGATTTCTGTTGCTGTTTTGACAATACTATATGTTAGAAAATAATGATTTTAGATTAAAGGTGGTATAGCAAACTTTTCTTCAACATTTTTTCTCTTTAAAACAAATGAACAAAATACAAACAAACAAGGGGAGGGGGAAGAAGACAGACTGAGAAACACACCTTCCTCTTGAATCATGTCAGGAACCACAGTGATAAGTAGTGTAAAGACTGAACCAAGGCTATGGGAGGGCAGAAG
>NW_006439191.1:1719871-1741061 GCF_000325575.1 Pteropus alecto
ATGAAAAGAAGCAAAACATATATGGCTTTTTCGATATGATGGTTAAGAATGAGATTCAAGAGTTAAAGAGGAAGATGAATAAGTGAGAAAGCAGATAAAAGGGAGAGAAGGAAAGAGAGGAAGGATCGGAGGGAGGGAGGCCAGAAGGAATCCCCAAATCAATAGCAAACAAACATGCTTTTAGGATCCAAATTATTGTGACTAAGTAAGCGTAATTTACATTTCCTAAATACATATTCCTTCATGAAGAGTGTCGTGACTATGCGTGGAAGATCAGCAGAACACTGCATTTAAGAAGCAGAAATCATAGGAAATGGCATTGTTCTCATGGAGGGGGTGATCTTTTTCCATTCTATTTTTCTTTTAGTCCTGAATTGTATGTGTTGGGCTCTTAGAATGTTGAAGGGTGAGCAAATGATTTAGATCATCTTTTTATCTTCCTCGATATGGTCTAGAGTAATTTTTTTTCTTGTTGGCGTCATCAACTCTCCTTTAAAAATCAAAATCACTATGGCCATGCCATCCTGAACAAGCCCTATCCCATCTGATCTCCGGCCATGCCATCCTGAACAAGCCTATCCCATCTGATCTCGGAAGCTAAGCAGGATCAGGCCTGGTTAGTAGTTGGATGGGAGACCACCTAGGAAGACCAGGTGCTGTAGGCGTAAAAAATAAAAAAATATAAAAAATAAGAGATTGTAAGCTGATAAGGTCCCTGCAATCTGTGAGGTCAACCAAGGGTTGCCTCACCTAAAAAACAAACAAACAAACAAATAAATAAAAATAAAAATAAAATTAATCATAGTTTCATCTTTCTAGATGAGACCTATCTCCTCCATTTCTAAAACAATAAGCAAAGATAAATTGAAAACACATCTATATGATATAGCCTAAGTATTAGCCATGTTACAATTAAGAGCTCTTAAAAATTGATAACTAATAAATAACTCATTTGAAAATGGAAGGCATTATGACCTATCAATGTACGTGGAAAGCTGAAACGATTTTCAGTCAAATGAAGAGCTGATTTAAAACTTTAATAACACTCAGTATTAGAGAGGGTTAGAAAACAAAGAGAAATTCATATCTTGTAAATGAGATAATAAATTAATATGAGGTTCTATCACTGGAGCATAATTCACAGATACCTTTCACCCAGAAATCTCTTTCAAAAATTTTTTTTCACAAATGTATATACACAAAGATGGATGAGTTATAATGTTTTTGCAATGGAAGTAGTACTGAAAGAAGCAACCTAATGCTGATCAATAATAAGAAATAATGATATCAGAATGAGCCTATTATGTGACTGAAATAAATATATATATTTATAAATAAATATATATATATATGCATAAATTGAACAGTCTCCAAATTGAACAGTCTCCAAGATATGTGAAAAAAAGTGATTCAGAAAAGTGGTTTAGTATGCTCTCATTTCTATGAAAGGTTATCACTATTAGGTGTAACTTTGGATCTTAGGTGGAAGGGAGAATTACTTTCACCATGTCTACTTGAATATTATTTGTGTCTCTGTATGCACATATATATATACATACACGCATACAGATATGTATGTATATATGTATTTCAATTCATTTTAATAAAGTAAAAAGACAGTAAGTGCTTGGGAAGGATCTATAAAGTATATTAAATGATTGCAAAGTAGCATTAATGTTTGAATATGAATTGATGTATTTATAATAAAATATCGACATATTACCGTGGTATTGAAAAAAAGATATATTTGTTAAACCATGATGTAAGATTCAGCTTTATAATCATCAATATTCCTTACATTGTTAAATAATTTTAAGTAGATTGATTTAGCAAGCTCCGATTATATTCCTTGTGCTAAAGCAGATCATATTCAGCTTTCTGAGTCATTTCATACTGATCTGAAATATAAGAAAGCTGCTCACATCCTTTAACTGATTTTTACATTTGTTTCCAAACTGGAGAATCTTGTATAATATATTTTGTAAACTTTGAAAGACAGAGAAAGTAATTTAAATTGTGATCCATTTTTTTAATATCACTAATGCAGCAAGGTGCTAACTAATTAAAAATTGTAAAATATAAAAAATAATAAGTAACATTTTTTTACTCAGAGATCAGCTTTATGGACATCAGTTTTTCTCTTCATAACTTCACTCTGTCATAAAAAGAACTCTGTCCACTCAAAATAATCCCTAGTTGACGATAGCTTTTGCTTTGTGAGTGAGAGGAAATACTGCATGTATAGACAATTCTTAAAAGCAGGAATAGTGATGGCAGGAGACATGAAGATGACAACTTGACAAAAAGAGATGAAGAATGTCAAAAGCAGTCTGCAGAATACTCACTACAGACCACAATGCTGAATGTTCACAATGGCGGCTATGGCAGAAATAAACCGTTGGGTTAGTCTTCAGTGCTTTGTTTAAGAATGATAGTAAGTATAAAATATGTGACATATTTGCATTATAATAATTAGCTTTAAAAGATTTTAGTGTTTGCAGAGATCAATATTAGTTGTCAGATTTACATAGAGCTCTTCCTAATTGGCTAATGTAAAAAAGAATACTGTTGGAAAGGAGATATTGAATCCCAATGATATGGCTTACATCCTAATAAATACATATGAGCTTGTAAAGACACAAAACTTAAATACTCAGAACAGAAGAAACTGAAAGACTAAAATAACTTTTAAAAAAACTACTCAAAGAAGAATACGAAGAGATGAATATAAATAATGAGTATGTAAAATACCTTAATGATATTTTGGATTAGGTGATATATGGCAACTGAAAATATACAATATCTCAGTATCTCTTCCCCCCAATTAGCTGTCTCACTCTGTATTGTTCTATCTACACTCAGAGTTTTTGTGAGTTTTTACTCTGATCCTTTTCTACTTCACCTCACTTTTGTGTGCGAATTTCCTTTGGGAATTTTCATATGTATTCCCTTTTTGGAATTATCACGTCTCATCTCTTTTCTGTTGCTAACAGCTAAGGGATCTGTGTCTTCACCTTTGAAACAAGAAATAACTCCTTATCGTAACTATGTCCAAGTTCATATCTTTATCCAGTATTTTCCGTCCTTGCCTCAGGAGGGATGGCAGTCGAAGACCTTGCTCTTTAATCCCAGGGATACATGAAAAAGCAACTGTGTCTTGGAAAAGAAATCGACCTTTGAGCTTCCTTTATAATTCGCTGGACCTCCCTGACCCGACCATATCTTGTCCCCCTGCTTTGTTATATGTTTCCTGGCTGCCGTGAAGTCGCACTTTAATTTCTTTGTAAGAGAGAAGACTATAGGAAAATGTGATGAGGTCATGCACAAAATGGGCAGTAATGTGGATATCTTAGATTCCAGAATAAGAAAAGCTCAACGTATAATATATAAAAGAAGTACACTGGTAAGTGGTACAAGTATTGTGGGGAAATCTCCATTTAGAAGTTTTAAAGTTACTTGTATTAAATAATGATAGAGGACATCTGGCTTATCTGGAAAAAAAAATTATATACTTTAAGCATATAGGGGTGTGTGTGTGTGTGTGTGTGTGTGAAAAAAAATTATATACTTTAAGCATATAGGGGTATGTGTGTGTGTGTGTGTGTGTGTGTGTGTGTGTGTGATAAAGCAAATAATTAAAATTTTCCACAAATTTATGTTTCTTAAAAAAGTAAATAATCCTATCATATAGAGCCTTTCCAATCGTGAATATAATAATCTATGCAGTATATTATAAAATGCCCTTCTACGTAGGGTTCGAAGTTGGATAAGGACATAAGATCTTGCTCTATTCCTGAAATTACACTCTTCTATAAATATATGAAGGGTTTTCGTTTAAGACAGTGTAAGCGTGGATGAGACTGAGACTCGGTGTTAAGAATATACTAGAAATGAATGATGCATGACTTTCTGGGGCTCTGAGAAGATGCTTAAAGCTAGAAAGTCAGACTATTCAGTAGTTACCAAAGTGCTTCTATACCTACAGCTAATACGAATGCACACAAACAGCTAACTTCTATGAGCACTTAGCATGTGTCAGGGATTATTCTAAAATATGCCAGTTTCATTAAATCTGAAATCCCCAGCACCCCCAAATTAGGTAATCCTATTATTCAATTTAATAGTCAAAGGGAATTAGCCACAGAAAAGCTAGAATGTGGTAAAGCTGGGGTTCTAACCCCTGATGTTGGCCTCAGTCCCCATCCTTAACCACCTCACATACTGTTCCTGCCTGATGGAGGAGGTTAGTCCATGTGAGGTGGCCATTTGCATTTGCCAGGAGCTACTTAACGGAGTTAGACACTTACCCGCTACAATGCCTAGAACACGGGGGCCCCATCCTTCTTTATGATTACTTTTCAAAAGGGTCAGTACCAGGTCCTTGAGAAAGACATTTCTGAGCTGCAAAACCGTGAGAGGCTGTAAGATTTACATTTCAACAGGACAGAAAAAGAATTTACTATCTCAAGTTTACTAAAGTAAATAAATGGTCTCAGAAAAAGGAATGTCAGAGGCCTGTGGTCAGGAAGAACCTTTTAGAGTTTAGTCATGAGGGGAACGTTAAGGCTGTCTTGGTCAGGATATGTAGTATAGTATAGTGGAGTATAGTGTAGTGGAGTATAGTGTAGCATAGCATAGCATAGTGGTGTAGTGTAGTTTAGTATGATATAGCAGAGTTAGTGGAGTAGAGTAGAGGGCAGCCCAGCGTAACATAGTATAGTATAATGTGGTATAGTGTAGTGTAGTATAATATAGTGTAGCGGAATATAGTGTAGTATAGTGTAGAGTAAAATAGTACAGTGTAGTGTAGTATAGTATAGTGTAGTGTAGCATACTATAGTATAGTGTAATGTATTATAGTATAATGTAGTGTAGCATAATGTAGCTTAGCATAGCATAGTGTAGTGTAGCGTAGAGTTATAACTAGCATAGCATAGTATAGCATAGTATAGCATAGTATAGTATAATGTAGCATTGTATAGTGTAGTATTATAGTATAGTATATCTTATGAACATCATATTAATAACATATTAATAAGATATGACTAAGTGTAATAAAATATGAAGGCCACATGAACTGATGGTAATAGTAAAGCATAAACCACAGATTTATCCGTAGTTGAAATAGAAATGTTTTTATTTTAAACATTTGAATGAGTCAGAAACAATCCCCGATTTTGGCATGATTTACGTCCATCAGGTGGGAGAGGGTCTTCTTAAATCTAGCTGTTTGCATGAAGTTTCCTAGCATCCACATTTGTGTATCTCTCCTAGCTACAAACACTCAACAATCCCTAAACCTAGGAATGTGTGTTTTGTTTGACAGCAATAGTTCATCTTGGGATCATCAAAATACTTGTCCTCCTTTCTACCCCAGTTACCATATTCTAGAGTCTAAATTCGAGTGAAGTGAAGGCCACCAACTAATAGACATGACAAGGAAGTTTGCAATTTGCTCCAATTTTCAGTCCTTATTAGAATAATCCCCCATAGTGTGACTGTAAACCATTATTTGTAAGTTCAGAATAACATAGACAAAGTAAAAATGTCAATCGAGAAAAATTTGCCTTGCCATTGTTTGATAAAAGATAATAAACTACAGTGAGACAAATGAGACCTCGTTAACCGGGCCATGTGATTTAAGCAGTCGCAAGTCTAGTTTTTCAAACAGATCACATTCTTGTCTGTTCCGGGCTCTCATCCACTTCAGATAGGTAAATTCTCTTGAGAGGATGGGTATTACAGCAAGATTGATCGCTGTGTTTTAACGGAAATAATTTTGTGGATGTAACCTTTTCCAACAATGCTTGAGAAGCATACTTGATAAAAGGTCACTAAAGACAGCGCCTATTTTCCAAGTTAAAGGAAGCGTTTCAAGAGAAGAAAGAAATCACTCATCCCAGTTAATGTCATGGCTTTGTGACTGTTAGTTTCCTAGCCCAATATAGCCCAAGAACCTCTGTGACCTCATCAATGAGCCTAGACTCTGGGCTGACTTTTCTTAAAGGAAAATAAATAAACATTCTTTTCATAGGCACGGTTCTCAATATATTTAATGATGCTATTAGTTCAGAAAAGCAATTTATGTTTCACACTATTACATTATTCCAATCACTCTTTATTTCTAGAACTGTAAAGTTGAGAAATTAAAAAGAAATGTAAAGAGGAAAAACTTGATATTCAAACTTTTCTCAATAAAATGATCAGAGGATCATTATATACATTGATATGAAATATAATTATAAACCTTATGATCCTTTGTTTAAGGAAACAAAGTTTTTATGATAACCACTAATTATTCAATATTGCCATTATTCTTTTTGCAGTCAAATTCTCTATTTCAATTTCCCTAAAATTAATATTTAAACAAGACGTTGCAGATCTAGAAATGCTCTTTAAATTTTTAAGAGCAACCAAACCAAAAAAAAAAAAAAAAGGGAAGACAACTTTCTCGCCCTTGGCTTACAAGCTCTCAATACTTTTGCATCACATAGCAACTCTGGAGAAAAATCACAATCTATTATTCAGAGAAGAAGAGAAGGCATGCTACATTTATAAAGGTTAGGCCAAATCTAAATATTTGTCGAGAATACAGAGTAAGCAGAAGGATAAATCTTTATCATCAATTTTCATACATCTTGGAAAGATACACACCTGGAAGAATTTTTCATAGATGAAAGTATTTAGTTTGCAAAGTGAATGAGGGAGGAAAGCAGACACGTTTAGAAGGGGGAATGTGATAAGCATCCAGTTGAACTTCCAGAGACAGAAGGCGACATCAACACAGGGAAGGACAAGATGCATCTGAGAGCAGTTATCTGCAAAATGGAAGCAGCTGTTCGAGCTTTGGGATGATGGGGATTCTGAAAGGTCCAAATAGGAACATATGGTATAGTTCATCACAGAACGATTTAAAGCTATTATTGTTCATGTTATATCTTTCTGTTATTCTCAGTAAAAGCTAATAGGTACATAGATTTTTCTCTGGTATATCATGAATGTGTAATGAGTCTAGGGTCCACATGCATTTAACTGTGTCAGAGATAGATTATTCCATAATAGATACAAAAATAATTCGTATCCACATGTCATAAAAATAAGCTCACACCTTACATTTTTTATTACATTTTGTAATAAAAATATCCTATATCTATTTTGTACAGAATAATAGTTTATGGCATTACCTTTTTGACCATTCATGTAGAATTCAGTTAATAAGACAACACTAAGCTTTTTAAAAGCTATGCCGCTTCTTCTTTCTAATACTCTGCATTCAGGAAAAATGAAGTGTCCATTAGCACCTCCCACTTATTTGTGTGGGCCCATTATAATTTTAACACTTATAAAAGGAAGTGTTAATGGTGACATTTCAAAGCACTGGTTTCAAAAGATGAGGGTGACTTTATTAAAAAATAATCAGAACAAACACCTTTTTTTAGTTTGTGGGAAAAAATATATATGATAAAAGTATCTTTTAATAAAAGAGGAAAATTACTAAAATCAGTGTAAATTCACAAGGTAAATTTAAGATAAATTGATGTGTATAATAAAATGTGAGATGAATAAGAATTTCTACAGAATTATAGTATTTAAAATGTCACAAACTGTTTAATCAATTAAGAGTGTTTGAGGTAACATTTTACAATTTAAAGACTATTAAAACTATTCTATATATCTCTAGCATACATGATTTTTGTTGGTTTGTTTTCTGTACAGGCTCCAGTTAAAATGTTAGGTCAGTCCTTTCGGAGTAAAGTTGAAAAACAGAAAGCAGTATTTGAATAGAAAAATGGAATAATCCAGTCTGCAAATTTTCCTCACTGTCTACTTTTTAGGAAATTAAATTTCTTTATAATTATTTCTAACCTTAAAAAATAAAATGATGATTTTATTGCTAAAATATTATAAAAATAACTCAGGCAACATGGCAGCCATGCATATGGCCCATGCATGGTTTGTAAAGACTTAATTCATAAGCTAGGCAGGGGTTATATAGGTTATATAGCAATAATTTATTGCTAAGAAAAATATTCTATTCATTCACTCATTCCCAAGACTCACAGCATCTAATATTTCAAAAGTGATCAAAACTGTGAAATTTCAAAACAAGTGGGTAACCTGAGGTGCGTTAAAATGAGCAAGGGATTTCAAGGAACAAGACCCTGCCTAGCTGAAGTCAAAGTTCAACATTTCACGAGCTGAATGACTTCAAGTGACTTTATTCCTCAATCTCTGTGTCTCGGGATTCTCGGAGACAAAACAAGGACAGTAATAACATCTACCCCGTTGCTTAAAGGAAAAATAAAATAGTGTATTTGAAGTTGGTTTTTAAACTGTAAAGCACCTTTAACATAACTGCTTGCCACCCAGAGTCACATAAGTAATTAAACTTCAATAAACTGAGTAACAGATGATCGTCCAGCTAATGGACAATGACATCCAGAGCCATCTTCCCTGAAGTGAAGGGTGGTGATAACTTTTACGAAGCCATATGAATATCTCCTAACACACTAGTGCAGCATTTATTGAATAGGCAGGACTTTTGGATTTAGAATTAGAACCATAGAATTGAAAGAAATATGTGTCTTATTCTTATTACATATAATATCTTACAGCTATACCTCTCTATTTAACCATTCTTGATAAGAATGTTCCCCAGGGATGGATATATACCTACTGGTTCCTGCTGGAGGCTCTGAGGGAGAAACCACTCTGAGTCTCTCCCTTAACTTCTGGGGGTCCTGGCCAGCCTTATTGTCCTTTAGCTTGTTGCTGCATCATTTTAATCTCTTTCTTTAATCATGACATGGCCTTCGTCCTTGAGTATGTCATTCACATCTCTGTGTCCAAATCTTCCGCTCTTCTCTTTATAAAGACATCAGTCATTAGATTTGGGGCCCACCCTGATCCAATATGACCTCGACTTGATTACATCTGCAAAGAACCTATTTCCAAATAAGTTTACATTCATTAAGATAGGGGTAAGAGCTTGTACACGTCTTTTGGGGGGTATGTGATTCAGTACACAACAGAGAATAGACATATGTCAGAGAATCGAATGGAGGTACAAGACAAATTAATTCCATTTTATGGGATGAACTTAAACGTGTTGGTTCCTTGTTTAACAGGTTAAAAATCTAAATATCATTTTATAGACAATCTGGACTTATTACCAGTAATATTTTTGTTGATATTATTATGAGTTATAATTTTCCAGACACAGATGGCTCCAACTAGAAGAGAACAAAAGTCAAACTATCATTTTTAATAAGATTCAAACTTTGAGAACTAAGCTAATTTGGATGTAAGGAATGATGAGTTTTATAATTACAGTTAAAAGCTGTTTTCTTTTTCTCGACTGAATTCAGTTCCTTTCCTGAAGATGTTTTCATAGAGACAGCATTAGTCCGCAGCAAACAGCCAAGAGTCCAACTGGCTCCAAGACATAGTTTCAGTAGAGTAATTTATTAGGGTAGTTATTGCTGATCTGCTCTGATCTAGATCAGATTTTTTAAGGGTCCCAACATATGAATTACTTTTATCACATGACAATCTGGCTGTATTATCACAATCCAGGAATTGCTTTAACATGTAGCTAGACACAATATCTAATTATTATTTGCTATATTTGTTTAAAAATAACTACTCAAAACAATAATTCCATATGTTAGGGAACATCATTATATCTTAAACTACTTTGTGGAAAATAATGACACATCAAGTCACTTTATTCAGATACTTTTTTTCCCCCCAGGAAGACTCTCTTGGAAGGCTTAGTAGGAAGTCTGTCTAAAGCTAGGTGTTTTGTGACAACGTTATAGAGATTTATTTTATGGCTGAGTTAGACATTTGGTTTCTCTTTTCAAACTTTTTCAAGGTAAAGCTCTAAAAAGTGATCTCTCTAATATAAATTTGTGCAGACCATGTTTTGTTTTGTTTTTCATAAGAAATTTTTAATCCTTCTCTGCCAGTACTCCCTTAGTTTAACATTGAAGGAAGTTATAATATCCTAATTTTGAGTGCTTGCTCTTTTTAGTTTCCTTAATTCTCAATAGTTACTTTACTCTTGAATTCTTAAATTTAAATAGTAAACAAGTGGCAATTAAATATATAGCAAGACGTGTAAGGATTATTATGTCCTGATTTTTGCTAGCTTGCTCATTTCATTTCTCACTCTACTCTGTATGTAACTTGCAGCTTATTATTCTGCAATACCAGCCTTGCTGATGGGGGGCCATTGGCTTTTTAAAGTCTTACGGTTGTTTGTCTGAAATTCGGCCCTGGTGGCTGCTGCACACATGACCCCTCTCACCCTCCCACCATCATCTGTCGAGCTAACTTCTGCATATTCTCTCATCTGAGTCAGCACTTCATCCAGGACATTTCAACTATATACTCCTTCCTTCTGGTCTGGATTAAGTGTACATGCTCCCGTAAGTATAGTGATCATATAAATTGTTATCCTAGCTGGGTCATTTGCATTCCAGAAGGGGTGCTAATTGCATGGAGCATGGGACACAGGCATAAATAAATTTTCTGAGGTAAATCAGGAGGTATGGTTGTGCTACAGCGTATTTATTCTGGGGTAGCATTAACATTAGTTTTATGTTTTCCACTATACTGCTAGCTTCCTGTGGGTAGTAATTATGTCTTTTAATTCTGGGCTCCAGTGTCTGGCATTATATAAATGCTTATTGAAAAGAAATGAAATGAAATGAAATGAAATGAAATGAAATGAAATGAAATGAAATGAAATGAAATGAAATGAGTAAACATATAAATATGAAAAAGAAGGGGCTGGAACAGATAAAACCTAAGGCTCTTTTAAATTATAAAGGAACTGGGCAGCCGTAGTGTCTTTGAAAATGTACCACTCAGGTCTCCTGTCTCAGGGAACAAACGTGTCAATGCTGCTCTCCAGCTGTTGCCCTTCTGGATTCACCTTGACCTTTGCACCATGCTTCTGGCCAGTGACTGAGCACCGCGATGACACTAATGTAGGCTTATTCCAGCAAGACAGTTTTTCCTATTTATTCATTCGTTTCTTTAATAGGCACCTTTGGCTTGACCTGGCAAAACCTTTTTAGCACTGTACTGCCAACAGATTGTTCCTGCCCAGTTCTTCGTCCTTCCTATTCCTTCATAGGGTCACATATATGTCACAGTCTGATGCTATCTCCACTTCATTTCTTTCTTCTCTTTAGCCATCACTGGCATTTCCCCCAATAAAACTCTTGCACATTGTCGTGGACTGAATAATGCCTGCCAAAGATGTGTCTGTTCTAAACCTTGGAATGTGTGAATGTGCTGCTATTTCACCTGCCCAAGTCACTTGGCAGGTGTGAGTAAGTTAGGAGTTTGGAGATGGGGAGAACTCCCTGGACTACCTTGGTGACCTAGCGTAATCACAAGGGTCCTTATACAAGGGAGGCAGAAGGGTCAGGTTAGAGGAAAGAGAACATGACAACGGAAGCCCAGGAGAGGCGACGTAGCCATGGAAGAGAGGTTGCTGTGTTGCAGCCAGGAGCCAAGGAACTCGGGAGGCCTCTAGAAAGGGAAAAGGGCAAGGGACGGATTCTGCCGGGGAGCCTTCAACAGGAACGGCCTTTTGACCAGTATAATCTATCTCAAACTTCTGACCTCCAGAACTTTAAGATAATAAATTTGAGTTGTCTTAAGGACTAAATTTGTGGTAATCTGTTACAACAGCAATAGGAAGCAAACACACACACACACACACACACACACACACACACACACACACACACCTGCTTTTATTTTGACACATTCTTCTTGGAGGATCTAAACTAACACAACTGTGAGTGTTTGTTTCAGTATCAGATGAAAAATATACATACAAATAATGATTTAAGGGATTATTCATAAAAGTATTTCATTATCTTGTCACTTTTGAAAGTCTCTAATTTTTAAATAAATAAAAGTTCTCTGATGGAACGAAGTTCTAGAAAGCAGATAATCTGTAACCTCAAATGGCAGGCTAAATTATTTAGAAATATTATATATAATATCTGCTGTTGAGGAAAGATATTGCAGATACGTGCACATTGATAAAATATTAAGGAAATCATCCTAAATAATGGATGATGCCCCTTGGAGAAAATAATAGCCTAAATATTTGTCATGGAATCTATTGTAGAGTTTTATCTATATTTATTAGACTGAAAAGCCTAAGTTCTGTGAAGGCTTTATTTGTTCAGAAATGGGGAGACAAAAAGCATATGAGACCTCACCTGCCAGCCATGGAGCCATCACGCCTGCGCCATGCAGTACAGCATCGAGCCGATCCTACATGCTATTATTGTCCGGGTTCATACTTTTACTCCATTTGAGAACTTATGCCATATTGAAAACACTGTATTCTTTACAAAAATCAGTTATTAGCCAAGTGCAAGATTAGTAAGTGTATTGGTTTTTCAGGCTTCCTTAGAGACTTAAGAATTAAACTTTCCATTAAATTACCCCCCCCCCAAAAAAAGGTTATAAAACATGTTGTCGTCATAGCGTTCTTTTTTATCTGACCTTGGCATATCTTCCCTTGTTATCTGCTCTGCTTAGATTGCATGTATCCCATTGCATCCTGTAGTGTGTATCTATTATTCTGGTAGTCTGATTTGAATTAAGGAATCATTAATGGCTCTTATTGTCTGAGAAATTAGAATTTAAATTGATAGAGATGAATAAGATTAGCCTCTTTTCTAAAAGAAAGAAACCTACTCTAGCAAAACCAACACTAGCTGTTATGGTCAGGCTTTCGTGAAGTCTTTTAGCTCAGTTTCTCAAAACATAACGCTAATGAGACAAAGTACCATTTTCCAATAGCATTTTGACATCCCTGTAATTTCCTATTAGCTGACTGCAATTGAAATGTGTGTGGTACCTACATACTGTATGTTACAAGAAGAATTAGGAGATTGGAACGATGCACAGATTGATTCAGATCGATCCTATTCTATTACATAGTAATCAACTCATTAATTTATTTGCTGATTCAGGATTCACTTTTTTTTTTTTAACACAATCGCTGTGAGAATTTGTTTCCAAAACATTTATGCCAGGCACAGACTATTTCACAGCCACGTGAGAGGTGGACATGTAAGCAATTAAATTGAGAAAGAACTGTGACTGCATGACGTGTAGGAAGAAACACAAGGAGGCGCCTGGCGGGTGGATTAGAAAGCCTCCTCGAAGGGAGTAGTGCCTTAGTAGAGAAGCAGGTGCGAGTGAGAAAGGGAAGCGGGGAGCTTGTCCACACAGTGGGGACAGAACGCAGCTGACCCTTGAACAACATGCTTTGAACCACATGGGTCCACTTACGAGTAGATTTTTTTCAGTAAATATTGTGAATGTATTTTCTCTTCCTTATGACTTTCTAAACAACCTTTTCTTTTCTCTCTCTTACTTTATTGTAAGAATATAGTATGTAATACATATTACATACAAAATATGTGTTAATGGTTTTATTATCCGTAAGGCTTCTGATTGACAGTGGGCTATTAGTAGTTAAGTTTTGGGGGAGTCAAAGGTTAAACATGGATTTTTGACTATGCTGCGTTTTTTCGGAAAGAAGTTAGGCATTGTTATTGCTAGAAATAAAGATGATTCTAAGGTGGTGGCAAGCGATGAAAATGGAATAATAGGCAGAAATTTAATGCACTCAGGGCCACGCAAATCTCCCTTCCTTACCTTCTCCCCCCGCACACAATCTCTCAGTGTCTATTATTACCTCTAAATTTCTTTCTCACCTCCTAATTTTATTTGCTATTTCTTACTTTTCTTTTTATCGAAGACAGTTTAGTTCAGATTCAGTTCTTGCTTTATGGAGCCTCCCTTGGGGCAAATCTTTTGAAACTATTTTTTCTTTGAGTCTTTGATTGTGACTTCTGATTTGGTCTACACTCTAGTGCACTGTGTTGGCACAAGCCCCTTCTGTACTGTTCAGTTCTGAGAACTGGGCTCAGATGCTTGCAGCGGGGAGCCTGAGAGGCTGGGTGTGCAGTGTTTACGTTTACTAAAGAACCTGATGTGAAATTTTAATTTTGGAAACATCACCCTGGCGATAATACTTGGCAGTGTCAGAAATGATTGAGCTGCAATAAAACAGAGCAATTAGAAGGCCCGAGCAGAAATTGAATCAAGAAATAATAACAGTGGAGAAAGTGAGGAAGGAATAGATTTTAAGGTGGGACTAATAAAATCGCTCACAGATTAAATCGTGAGACAGCTCGGATGTCTACGTGGATGCTGGCATGATTACCTAAGCTAGAAAAGAACAGAAAAGGAGGTGTGGGAGGAAAGATGGTGCCTTTCTTTTGTCGACAGGTTGAATTCGAATTGATGAAGATATCCAGAATGGAACTGAAAATGTGGCTCTGGAACTCATGAAGTCAGGTGGAGACTCGTGATATGGATTGGAGTGTCGTCAGTCAAGACTCTGGCATAAATAACACACAGGGAGTTTTAAAAATTACTGTGTAACAGGCACTAACTGCTTTACTCGCGTTAAGTCATAAAATTGTCACAACTCCATGAGGCAGGTTCTATTTTATCATCCCTTTTTTATGGATGGAGAAACTTAGACACAGAAAGGTTAATTAACTTGTTCAAATTATAGCTAGGTGTGGAGGAGCTGACAGTCAGGCTCAGTCTGTCTTTTCATTCTTGTGATCATTATCCTGTCAGGAGAAGCAGAACAAAAGAGAAGCATCTGAATATGAGACCTCCGAAGAAACAATACGTATGAGTCGATGTGGACAGAAGGGACCGCAGAGGAACCTGAGAAAGAACAGGAAATAAGCAGAGGGGACAAGGACAAATTGCTTCACGGAAACGAATGGAAGACAGGGCCACTCACAAATACTCCGTTTTCTCTCCCTCCGGGCACCAGATTAAATTGCAGTTCTCTGCTATGTTCAAGACAGGTGAAGCCATATGACTTTCTGGGACAATGAAATATAGTGGAAATGATTTCTGTCACGTCTACACTTAAGTACGTCTAAGAGTGCGTTTCTCTACGCTCCTGTTTTCTGCCTTGGCAGGTCTGGGTACCGGGGGCGGCTCCTGTGCACTGAGAGGTTCAGTGGTCCCCGCCCCACATCAACCTGTGGTGGACACGTAACGTGAGGCGTGTGTTAAGTCATTACAATAAAGCCCATGATGACGCGTCAGTGGGTCAATGGCATCTTCAGTTCCATGAGTTTTTTATTTGCTTATTTGCTTTAATTCTAATAGTCATATAGGCCTGTGTAGGAGAATATATTACATCACACAGTACGTATGATTCTAATGCTCTTGGGAATGAAAATTAAACACAAAAAATATGTGATTAATAGAAATACCTGAGAAGTTAATTAAAAACAATTTAAAAATGAAATAAATATATATCCAAGTCAAGGTTTCTTCTAATCCTACAGGTCATAGAATCAGGTACATAGAATACCAGGTTTATGGAGTGCTGACATATATAGTTTAAAGCATGGAAGCAAAAATTTTTATAAAGATACTATAAATGTTACATAGTATATATATAAATTTATATATTATAAATTTGAATTGTGAAATGATATATTACATATTACTATATATTTATAAGTAAATGAACTTATATATTCTAAATTATAATTTATGAATTTTAAAATTCGTGGTGAATTTATAATAAATAAAAGGTAAAAACATCCATTCTACTATAATTTGAATGTCTGTTGATATGTAAAATCTTTTTACTGCTATTCCTACATTTATATGAAATTCTACTAAATAAAGTATTAAAATGCCCCATTTCTTTCTTTAAATTTATATATGGCTTTTAAATTTACAAAACTCTTTTAGTGTACATACTTTCAATTAATCAATTGACATATGAGGTATTTTACTACATTTTTTTAATAGATGAGGAAATGGGATAGAAATCCATGCTTTTAAAGTAGTTTATAATGAATCATATTATTTCAAATCAATACTAAATTTTTTTTCTCTGAAAAAATTATATGCTATCTACAGATAAATGAACTCACTGGCTTCACAGCACAATGAGTATTGTCATTATGCGGGGAAAGGCCACAGATACCCTGACATATTTGTAACAGAATAGTCGAGTGTTTATAATTAAGAAACTTAGAAAGATAGGGCTACAAATAACTAAATAAATAAGTAAATTGTGTAAATAACATGTAGTGCTGTTTTTTAGATACTTTTCTACTTTATATCTCTCTTCTCCCAATGTTGCGTTCTAGAATTTACTTTCAAATGAGCGTCTGAGTCTGAGGAGCATGAATGTTTAACTTTTCAATTGCTTTTATGAGTCTTCCCCCCAACCCCCCGCCTCTATATAATGTCATTTTGATTTCTCTGGAATTTCATTTCTCCGAGAAATCTATTGACATTTATCTCCTGTGGAAATATGAAAAACAGAGCTGGCAGTTGCGAAGCGCCTGGTGATGGAAGCAATCCAAGTGGTTGGTTGCGTGACAGATCTTGAGAGGAGAATATGGAGGAAAAAAATAAGGCAATAAATAAAATTTCCTTACATAGAGCCTCTATTAATTAAAGTTGAATTTGAGCAACCACAAGGACAGGGAAGAAGGCCTTGGATCTGCAGATAAACAGACGACCAAACACTATCTGCACAGGGCCCCTACATCCTTGGGGGCCAGGTCGGTGGGAGGAGTGGGGACTGCAGGGTAGCGGGAGTAGATAATAACTTCGAGCGAGGCACGTGCGGGGGAGGCCGAGCCTGTGATTATGACCTGTAAAGGGAGAGAGCTCCTTGCAGCCAGAAACCCTATCTCAGGCATCTGTGCGTTTTTAGTTCTTGGTCCCTAAGGGAGAAAATAAATATTTGCTGATTTGACTGTCGTAACCTGTCTGCTTCAAAAACGTGATAACTTAATGATGCCGAAGAGGTGAATGCAAAATAAAAATTTTGCTGAAATTTATTGTTATCTAGGGCGGTCATTTTTAGCAAAAGCGAACGAAACAAGCAGGCCCCTTGTGAAAGCGGAGTTTCGAGTACTCGTCAAGTGATCGCTTAGTTCGGTTCCTCATCACCTCCGCGGTTCCTCGTCACCTCCGCGCTTCCTCTGCCAGACCAGGGCACCAAACTTCTCAGCACCACCTGGCCCCTGTGTATATACAACCGACTTACTGTCTGCTTTCTTTTTCTCAACATTTCTTCAATAAAACTGATTAATATTGTGCCCCCGAAACTAATAGAATGCCATATGTCAATTATATCTCAATTGAAAAAAACACCTGACTGCTGGATTATAGCCACAACTGTACGTTTTACTTTTTGGCAACAAAAATCCCATTGAAATTTTATTTATATCTCTTCTCTCTGTGATAATATCAAATATAGGAATATTTTGAGGGCTATACCCATAGAAAATGATAAAATCTACACTTTTGAGGGCAAAACAAATTGATGTCTTATTGTAATTTTCATGGAATCAGGCTGTGAGTCCACTGAATATAGACAGCAATATCAAAATAACATGAATTGCATCTTTCATTATCCTATTCAAGCTGACAAAACAAAGGGATTTATAGCTGCAGCTGCCATTCCTTTATGTAGGCATTTTATTCATCTGTCTTTTTTCAAATGTTAAGCACCTACTCTTATTATTTTTATCATTTATCTTGAAAGCTGAAACTGTTAGGACCACATTTTCCTGCACCCAGAGCATAACAAGATTTTCTGGATAGAACTAGAAATATATATTCATTGCAGGTTCTATTATTTCTCTAGTTTCTTCTTGGAGGATGAATTGGTTTATGACATTTTAGGTTACAAGGATCATGGCTTATAGAGCTTTGTTTATAATTTTGGAACTTTAGTTATTGAAGGCACTCTGAATGTATATTGTTAATAATGATGAAGTAAATACATAACTGATTGCCTTAATAAATGTCTAACTCAGACCATTTCTTTTAATTATTTAGCCTTTTACATTTTGATATTCGGAAAGTAGTTACTTTCCTCAACATGCACACACACATACATGTAAACAACATAATACGCGTATGATGTGGTCCTCAATTTTAGGCTTTTTACGTGTAATGTAAAAACTCATGGGTGCTTATTTTTAATTAAAGTTTTTACTATTTATTTATCTATAAAGTTTTTATTTTTTAAACTGTCTTAATATTGTCTTCATTACAATGGAACAAGTTGTTATTTTGCCTGATAGCTAGATATTATCATTTTCTATTTTTATCAGGTGAGAACATTGGACTGCAAGTAATAGTATACCAAAATAAACAGTGGCTTAAATGATGAAAAAAATAATATTTAATTATTCCACAGAGCAGAAGTCTGACGTAGTTGGTTCCAGGTCAGTTTAACAGCTCTGTGGCACCCTGCTGCACTTCCACGATCAAAGCACTAACCTTTTGTTCTGGGCTTTGTGGCTTCATGGTTTCAGTTTGGCTGCAGAAGCTCTCAGCATCGTATCTCCCCATTGCCAAGTTCTAATGCCTGCAGCTATAGGGTCAGAATAGCTAAAGAGCTCTCTTTTCCATTTTACTCAGGGAGCAAATTATTCCCCACACATTCCCAGCAGATTTCTCCTCCTCTCTGCAGAACAGATCCACGTGACCAGGCTTAGGTTTCCCGTTTTTGAGACGCTGGCCAATTCAGTTTAATAGGCTCCGTTAGACTGTCTGTCTGTCCATTTACTGAGATTAAACTCTAAACCTTCACATTCACAAACTTGGAGAAAATGAGATTGTGATGGAAAAGTTGCATTCTAGAGTTAACAGATATTTTTGAGTTTCTATATTCCTGTTTTTGTGTTGTTTTGATTTTGAATGAAGTGGAGAATGTAATGATGTTGTCGTGTGTTGAACTTGATTTAGACCTATCTGTCTTGTGCTATTAAATCAGGACAAACCATGTGATTTCAATGAGCTGATATTTTATGCTTATGATATAATCTGAGGATATAAAATAGGTTAATATCTGAGAAAAATGCCAAAACCTAATGACCTTTAAAACCTTACATGAAAATTTTCACTTTTTTAACCACTTGGAATGTGCCTTAATTTTTTACCGTGATTTTCAAATGTAGGTCATTTTTTCATTTTAATATGATTTTACTTATTCATTTTTTGTGTTGGGATGATGTTGACAAGAGTAGAAAGTGGGTATCTTAATGACAAGGAAGTAATAATTACTGAAAATTTTCTAGCAAGAACCCTTTTTGCTGGGTCTGGGCAAAAATAATGGTGTTGCCATTATGTGACCTAGAGCGAAGTGACTGGCCCCTCAACATTATGTGCCAGAGCCTTAAATTCTCCTGGTGACATGCATAGGTGGCAACAGGGCCACGGTGGGAAGCAACGCAAAAATATGGACAAGCAGACAAAGTTAGAACACACGTGTAAATACAAATTTCAGAAGCCAATTTAAGACCAAAGAGACAGCTATGCATCAAGACAGACAGCAGCCAAGACGCAGAGGTAGATAAGGAAACCGAGTGACGTCACCGGTTTTCAGACCGCCACTGAAATTCTGATGCGAAGACGGTGGGAAGATGAGAAAGTTGAAAGCTATGACTTAGAGCGCATATTCCAAAGGTTATAAGGGGGAGTTTTGTTCTAAAAATGTAAACCGAGATACTATCTTGGGAAGGTTCATAAGGAAAAAAAAAAAAAATCACATTATGAAAGAACAGCGGATGGGGCTTCCTCCCTTCCCAACTCCTTGCTTTCATCTCCCAGTTCTCTTCTGTCAGCAAAAGAAGCAAAATGGGGAGGTGAATAGAATCCTGGAGCACTGTCCTCGTTTCGAGAAGACTGAGCAAACGCTTATCCATAGGGTATTTCACAGAGACATAATTCTGTCAATCCCCTTATCAAATAACTTAAAGTTACAGAATTAAGTAGCACGGATATACTCTAACAAAATAGAATTCAGTAAGAAGCATTAAAGTTCAATATATAGAAATGTATCACACGGATCTATAAATTAGATTTTCCTGGTAAGGAAGTGTTACGTGAATTTATTTGCGAGAATCAGCTGCCTGTCCTAGGCCTGAGAGTTTGTTACAGAGTTGGTGGAATGAAGGAGGGTTCGGTGGCTTCTGTTCTGGAGAAGCTGAGGGTCCAGGCGGTGAGGGAACGGTGAACTGCTGGTTCTGCCCTGCCTGACCTGTGAGGTTATAAAGGACAAGTTCTGACTCTTTGAGACTCAGTTTCCTCACGTGTAGACCTCTCTCCGAAAGGTTTCATCCAGACTATAACTTGCATTATTCTTGGGGACAAGGCAGTATGTAATCAAATGTAGTCACCTCTCAGGAAGCATCTTGAACTTGATGGACACTAGGAGGATGAGTGAAAAGGCCAAAGTGACTTATTAGCGGTGAATTTCTGATACCCAGAGGGAGGAGCTCGGGCCAGGGTTTTAGGAAGGCAGGTCTGATGGTGTTAGGAAAATGACCGTAAGAACTCCAGGTCACATAAGGATGCCCTCCACACGTGAGAGACTGAAATTCTTCAGTAAACGGCTCAGCAGGGGTTGGGGGGCGGGGTGTCCGATGGAGGGGAAGATCACACGTGAACGAGCAAGTTACAACATGGAGAAGAAGAGGTATACAGGGAACTTTCATAGCAGAGGCTGTTGCGCCTCACAGCCCTCCCTGGGAAGAGCATGCGTTATGAGGGAAGGGCGGGGACAGATGCTCGGGCAGTTGTCCCTCCTGCTGAGGCTCGGGATGGGCGCCGGCTGAGGGGGCCCACAGCTAGGGGACCGGGCTCGCTGGCCGTGGGGCCCTGCCCACCTGCTCGCCCGCAGAACTGCACCGTGGTCACCGCCCCCAGCGCCTGCGCCCTCAGACTGGGCGATCTAACCGCGGTGATGGCCATCTTCCCTTGTCCCTTCTTGTGGGCCTGAAATCTGATCAGAGACCACACAATCCCAGGACGTGCTACATTTTGTTTTGTTTCGTTTTGTTTTGCTATAGACAAAAACCCCTCTCAGGCTGTCAGATGAACAGTGAGAAAGAACGCTGAGTGTACACAAATTTTGTCCGGTTCCAAATATCGGAAAGTTTTGAGCAATGAATTAGCCCCTTTTCGTGGGAGGGGAGAGGGGAGGCAGTGACGAGGTTCAGTTATGGACGCCGGGGAGCATTTTCTTTTCTTTTCTTTTCTTTTTTTTCAGTCTGACATATGA
>NW_006439191.1:1741525-1840711 GCF_000325575.1 Pteropus alecto
GCCCCTGGAGAAGGAGCCGCGGGGGCTGCTCTTTGTCGCCCCTGAGCCAGGCCTGGGCGAGGGCTCCCAGCAGACACGGCACCTGCCGGCACCTCGACCGTGGCCCGCGGCCTCCAGAGCTGTAAGAAATGCATGTTTGTGACTTAAGCCGTCCAGTCCGTGGGAGTTGGTCAGGACGTCCTGCGCCAGGGCAAAGGCGCTACGAGATTCCTCACTTCCTCCCTAACTCCACCACGGCCGTGTCCCTGTTGGAGGGGAGATGTAACGGTTAAACCTCGAGGGTTCTGGAAACAAATCTGGTTTGACCGAGATGGGGTTTTGCTTGAAATCCCCCAGTCTCGCTTCGCCTCACGCTCTAACTGGACCTGTCGGGCGCGGGGGAGGCCGAGGTCTGCACCGTTGAGCACCTGCCGCCTCTCTTCATTGGGTGTAGCAGCTGCGTGTAGAAAGCACAGACTTCTGTCTGCTCTGTGTGAAAAGTGGGGAGGCCCGAGCTTGTTTCTGTGGTTGAGAATTCTGAGTTCTGTGTCCAAGCCTGTTGCTGGTACATAAATGGGCCACATTGTCCCTTTTGGCTTTTATTGGAAATAAGGTGGCATTTTGATCTCTAACTGTGGTTTTATGTGCTTCAGTTGGTTCTAAACCCTTGAGAAAAAGGGTTTTATTTATTGGTTCGTTCAAACCCAATTGTCCAGGTGCTTTTCATCAGCACCCACCTGTTAGCTATTAAAGTGTAAATAAAGGCACTCGATGAGAAAGATGGGGTTTAGAAACAACAGATGAGAAGACACAGGTGTGTCAGTTTATCTCCATTATGCACCTTCAGTAATGCCGGTACAGTTTTAGCCCCTTGGTAGATTATCTAAGAAATGTTCTTTGTGCCAGTCAGTTCACAGAACCATTTCTGCTAAACTCTCAGGTGAGCTACTCTAAGAGGTGACTGGTTAAACCAAAATGGGTTTAGGAGGAGGTGACCTGGATATTGACAAGATAAAAACATTGACCACTGAAGACTATCTGAAGAAGTGCTAAATGGTCAGCTTTGAGAAGGGCAGGCTCACAGGGATGTGAGGACTTTCCTCCGACACTGCACGTGCATCGCATGGAAGATGAATGGGCCTTGTTTCGGCAGTTCCTGCTATGTTCGCAAGTCTCAGGGAAGCAGATCTGTCTCAGATCTGCCATTTTCCATCAGCAGAGATGGGTATCCTTGGGAGATGATGAAAAACCTTCAGAGGTTTTTAAGCATTGATTGAGCAACTGTTTATAAACGATATTTTTAGAGGACACTCAAGCACCAGAGAGCAGCTAGGATATCTCTCAAATCTCTTCCAACCCTGAACTTTTTAATCGTTTAATTCTGTCACTTAGATTCTGGGATATAGTCCAGAGTGCAGTGGCAAAGCAGGCATAGCACATATCAAGACAGCAGGCGTTGCTATCGAGGTCACCTGAACTACCCAAAACAGATCCTCACGGGCAGACCTTACCTTCGGCAGCCACCCCAGTTGAAGCCGCAGCTCTGGAGAGCAGAACCACGATGTTATCATTCTGCCGGTGTTCCTCAGACTCAGGAAAGCCTGCACACTAATGAGGTTGACATGAGACTGATGTAGGAAGCCAGAATGCCAATTTGTTCACTTACAATGAGGAATAAAGCTGCTAATGGAATAAATATTCAGTTCCTCTGGCCAACCCATCTCCTTGTGTGCACATTTTATTGGAAGCCACATTAAGATCAGACTATTGTTTATTGAGCATGGGATCACAACCACCTGAGACAACTCTAGGAATTTAATATTTGATGATCAAGCTGCCAGAGCTCGAAGCATCCTTCTCTGCATCAGGGGCATAAAGCGCCGCCGGGCTGTAGCAGGTCTCCCTGTGCTGGGACACTGCCCCTTGCCTGGCGCTGACTGGACCCACCTCTGCCTCCCAGTCAGCAGCTCTTCCCTGGCTTCCTGGGAGGAGCGGTTGCCTTTACCTGTTCTCACAGGCTGGGCAGACAGGCTCTGATATTCTAACCCAGGTTCTAACTCTTAACACTGATCTTTCTTAGGCAAGTTGCTCAACTTCTCTGTTGTAGCCACATCTACCAAAAAAAAAGCATAATAATAATGACCATTTCCAGCATTGTAACGATTTAGTGACTATGCATAAAAGAGCTTTGAAGAATGCCTGGCAAACACTAAGAACTGCAATATTAGTTGATTATAATTAATATTACCAACATTATTGTTATTACTAAAGTAGTTATAGTTAAGTGATTTTGTTCTGAGAGACATTGTTTTTAAGTTTATTTTGCAAAACATAGTTTGGTTACATTTTTGCTGATAGTTAATTTCATATGATAAAGTTATTGGCTTAGTGTTCTTGGGGGGCACTTGACACATGTACCAACCCAAACACACAGGCAGTCAGAGAAGAGACATTACAGTAGGCTACATGATGAGTCAAGGGAAATTTCAAGATTAAATGAGTGTTAAATTTATAACAGAATTCGAAAATACCAAACAAGTCATACTAAGTGCATTGAGCATTTTTTTAAAAGAGGGCATGTTGATCATAAGATCATATTTTATGGCACTGAATTTTTCTCTGAACACGAATGCTATATCTGGAAGTATTTTACTTGGAAAGCGAGGTCCTTTTGGCAATCATTTCTCATTTAGCTCAACTGAGTAAAAACATTGCCTTAAACAAAAATGTGATGAAGAGTTTTCGTCACCAGAATATTTAATATATATATAATGTGTAGATATATATGATTATGTGTATGATTATATATAGATATAAATGACTATATATGATTACTTATGTATTATAAGTAATCATATTATAAGTAATCATATATAATCATATATCTTATATATAGTCTATTTATAGTACATAAATAATCACGTATCTATATAATCACATATACCTATATATTATATATGTAATAAGTAATCATCAATATGCAATCATCAATATATAAGGAATCATATCATCCACATTATGCATATATAATATATATATATTTAAAATTGACATAGACCGAATGGCTTAAAACAACAGAAATTTATTCTCTCACAATTCAGGGAGCCAGAAGTCTGAAATCAAGGTATCAGCTAGGTTGGTTCCTTCTGGAGGAGACTCTGAGGGAGAAACGACCTCTGGCCTCTCTCTGAGCTTCTGCTGGGCCCTGGAAATCCTCGGCTTGCAGCTGGGTCCCTCAGCCTCCCCCGAATTAATCTAGCCTCTGCCTACTACCCATTTCTACATTCATTTCCATATTCCTTGGTATTTGTTACAGCAACATTCCTCTTCCTGATACCAAAATCTATATTAATTTCTCAGGGCTGTCATTGAAAATTACTACAAACCGGTGGCTTAAAATAAAAGAAAATCATTCTCACACAAGGGAGAAGTCGTCTGAAGACCAGTAGTCTGAAATCATGGTGTTGACAGTGCTGGTTTCTTCTAGAGGCTCAGAGGGAGAACCTGTCCCATGCCTCTCTCTCGGTTTGCGGTGGCTGCCGGCCATGCTTGGTGTTCTTTGGCTTGTAAGTGGACCATTCCAGTCTCTTTCTCCATCTTCACATCCCTTTCTTCTCTGTGTCCCCCTGTATCTTTCCCTCTTTTTATAAAGACACTAGTCATTCGATTTAAGGCCGAGCCTACACTCAGGGTGAGTTCATCTCAAGATCCTTAACTAATTATACTTGCGAAAAAACCCTGTTTCCAAATAAAGAAATGTATTTATACTATTGTTGGAAAGTAAAAAAAAAAAAAAAAAAAAAAATTTTCATTAGATTCCAGATAGTTTCAGACGACACTTTTTTTTCCGGCAGGGACACTATTCAGCTCAGTACAGCTTCCTCAGTATAGCGGGGAAGAGAGGACACATGAGTGCCAGTGGAAGCAGGGATGCTGGTAGGAATTTCCATTATGATGTCTACATTTTTCACGTGTGTGTGTGTGTGTGTGTGTGTATGAAATGGGCATATTAGCTAAGGCTAAGAGGCATGTATATTTCAGTGTACTTAACATAAGCCTTGAAGTGGTTGGTATGGGGAGTGTGAGTAGACTGACAGAATATATTAGAACTGAGGTCTGTGATCATAAATTTACTGTGGCATCCATTTGCTACTAAGAACTTGAACTTCAGATTTCATGGTGTGGCCTTCAAATGATCCTAGTACAAATTACATCTTCAGATTTTCTGTTTGAACTTCAGCCCATAATACAGCCACATGAGTATTTCTGTTCCATAAAATTTCCTATCAAAATTCATACTTAGGTGCCCTTGGCCATTTTTTTTCTGCTTGGGATTTCCTTCTCTACCTTCTCTCTTTACGACAGTGTATCTACGGAGATGCTTCCCATGTGGTTGTCTCAGATAGGCTTTTTTAAGTTAGTTGCTCCAATTTCTAAGTTTCCACAGAATGGCCCTTTTATATTTATTCCATTCTTACAGCTGTCATCATTAGACATAATCTACATATGTCATGCCAGCCAGACTGTAAGGTCTAGTAAGTGAAGGAATGGGTCACACTGAGGTTTGGATCTCTTTTGCATCTTGTACATTACACAGAACAGAGTACCACTTGATGAATGTTTTAGAACCGAGGTGGTGACAGCTTGATATTACGTTTATGTTTTATAGTTCATATAGGAAGATAAACCTACTGACACAAAATTGTTATGGTGGTTTGTTTTTTCTAGTAAAGGAAATAAATTAATTACAAACTATACCTTCTCTCTTGCCAAGATCATATGGCTGGCCAGGTTTGACAATGCAAACCAAGAGCCTTGAAACAGAGTGAAACAAATTAGCTTATATATGAATTTAATATGTAGCTTATTATTATTATCTTACCAAGCGGTGTTACTTGCTAGCAATATGGTCTCTAAATTTTTGGCACCATTTATCATTATCAAGACATTGTTTATTGTAATTTTTTCTAAAGACTATCTTAATGAAATGCTGCATTATTTTAACCTAAGGCTGTATCCATACACTCGAAATCATATACTGAAGGTCCGCTTTGTACTCATCACTGTGCTCTTTACCCGGGGGAGTTCAGAGTGAACGCAGTGCATAGATCCTGGGACTTCCTGGTCTTAAATCCCCAGGACGACAGAGAACGATGCCTGAGAGTTGATGTATCTGCCAAATGATACATTCACCATGAAAGAATCTCTTTATAACACTCAAAAAATTTTCAATCATCTTAATCCATTAAGATGTGCCCCACATGTTATTCCTGTAAAGGCGAATTACAGTTTCTATTTATACTGACCTCACCATCATTTGCTGTTGCTACATATGCCATCTCCAGATTGTTTTTGTTTTCTGGAAAACTAAGGATATTGACGGAGACATCTGCATTTGCTTAACAATAGAAAAATATATTCATTCGGGATTCACTAAAAAAGGGAAAATGTTCAATTAAACAAAACTTGTAGAGACTTAACAAAAAAATCTAAGAAAACAATTTTTACTATAGTCCATTTAATCCAAAACTTTAAAATCAATTTTAAACTATTTAAAAACCTAAAATTTATCTCATAAAATTAATGGAAAATTTAAAGATAGACTCTGTTATTTGGGAAATAAATGCTTCTGGTTATTAATGTCTAATGGCTAACTTAATTAGAACATGAAAATGCATTAAAAGCATTCTTTTGCACTTGAGTTATATGGAAAACAGTCCATTTGAATAACATTTAGCATTTTTTATGGTATTTCCTTAAAAATAAAGGCTATTTCTATCTCATAGTTCATTTGGTCACATTGTCCAGATAGGGCCAGGCAAGGTCCTGGTCGCAAGAATTCAATAGGGAAGTGCTCTAAGAGTCCCCCACCTCCCGAGAGCCTGCATTCTAGTGGCAGGAAATGGTATAATTTCGGATTACATAAATGCTCTCCATAAAATAAACATGATTATGTGGATGAGTGTAATGAGGAGGCCTAATCTGATAGTGTGGTCTCTGAGTACTAAGCTAAGACCTGAAGGTTGAAAAAGCCAGCCATGCAAGGAATCGGGGAACTTCCAGTGGCTCCCTCTGGTCCACATGTTGTAGTTTATTTTGTCAGATCCAGAAATGTCTATGCAACAATGTATTTATGTTTTTATTAGAAAGTAGAAACTACATTTCATACCTAGCCATAGTTAGTATGAACAGTTTTTTCCAAATGAATCATATGCTTAATAAGGTGAAAAATATGCATTTTAAAATGAAGAGTAATTTGCATTAAAATAAAATGACGCTTGTAAAGTTCAATTGCCTGTAATCTCACTAAGCCATTCTAAAATGTACTTCTATTGAGTTTCAGCGTGTTACAGCATGGCTGCGTGGAGAAGCACATTCTCAGTGGGGAAAGAAAAAGTAAACCTTTAAAAACACATCCAGAAGGATGTTGTACTTAAATGTAATGACAATACAAAGAAAGTCGAAGCTTGAATTTAGAAAAGAATATTCATCAGAAATAGATTTTTCCTTAATTATGCATTTTTCCATAGCGTGCACTTTACTACATTGGGCCTGCGCTGTGACCTTCGCGTTTCTCCTATGTTATTCGATGCCCGTATCACAACAGTCACTTTTTAAAATGAGGAAATCATGGTAGTGGTGGTGGGGTTTCCGAGGAAATATCTGCCCAGCATTTCTGAGAAATTTCATAATACCCTTCTGCACAAGATGTCGAAATAAAGCCTGGAGAATGCTTGCACCCTTAGGCAGATATAACTAATTAAATCACCACGTATCAGACTGACGGGCATTGCGCTGGTGCCTTTTTTGAGGGTTATTTAAAAATTCTGACAGTTATTATGGAAGTAGAGTATCTGTGGTTTTTGAGCACACAGTTTTTCCGTTCCTTTTGGAACATGAATAACGGGTGCCTCCTACGTCCAAGGCACCACTTAATTCTCAGAAGAAATGCGTAGTGCACACTCACACTTCGTACTATTTTGCTAAACCACTAGATCCTGCTCAGCTCCCCGAGTCTGTATTTGTGCATTACCATTTTTTATACAAGGACTTAGAGAAAACGCTTTGAATTCTCATTATTTCTTATATCGCTCAGAATTCTTCCTCCGTGACGTAATTTGGACGCATTTTCTAACCTCTCAAGTGTATTTTCTCACCTTCAGTATATGAATGCTAATCTCTACCATGTAAATTTTATTAAAGTTTATTATAAAGAATACATAAAATAATGCGTATAGAACAGTTATTACAATGTCCATCATTAAAAATAAGTAAAATAATGTATGCAAAACAATGATTCCAATGTAACACATAGTAGTTTATAACTTCCATTTTCTGAGGATGACATCGATGGTATTGAAAGGAACACAGTGTGATGGCATCATAAACTCTTCCCACTTATTCAGTCTCTCAGGACACCATTTTAAACGGTCTTTATATTAGCCTGCTCCTCTCTTACCACAGTTAATTGCAGAGTACCACGTAAAGTTTAGAAATCATAACTGTTTAGCCATCCAGGTGCTTTTACCATCCTAACCTATACCATATCACCTCAGAGCATATCTTTCAGAAACAATTTCAATCTCGCTTTCTAGAGGAAAAAGCCATTTAAAATCAATGTAAACAATTCTGACTCAAATTGCTTTTTCTCTGACGTTAGTCTTCGAAAGTGAAATGAATAACCATGAGAGCAGTTTATAAAATCAAGTCTTGCCTTTGTGGTATATCTTCAACTGAACTCCAAATAAATGACAAAGATAGAGATTCAGGAACATTTTCAAAAGGTAGAAAGAAAATATTTATGTTCAGGGACCATGTGCATTAAAGCAATGCCAATCCAAATCTCAATCCAAAAAAAAAAAAAAAAACACAGGTATTTAAAACACAAGATAACATTTTCTTCAGAATAGAACAGAATATGTCTGGCCGTTGACAGATGGGAGTGGATTGTCTGCAGATGAAGCGCGCCTTCGTAATCAGCTATGGGTGTGCAGTGGCTAAGAAGCTCTGAAACGCCAATCCAGTGACCCAGGGATTCGCTGTCTGATAGAATGGCCACTGGCCATATGTGACTACTTAGCACTCGGAATGGGCTAGTGAAAACTGACATGTGCTGTACGTGTGGAAAACACTGGATTCTCAAAGAATTCGCATTATAAAAAAAATCTGATTGATATTTTGTATTGATTTCATGATGAAATAACATTTCAAGCAGATTAAGTTAAAATATACTACTAACATTAACATCACCTTTTTCTTTTTACTTTTAATCGTGGATACTAGAAAATTTGAAATCGCGCCTGTGGCTTGCGCTGTGTTTCTGTCGGACAGGGCTGGTCTCCAGCCTGGGAATTGCACGTGCTGCTAACACGTCTTTGTTTTGGCCTCAGCTCCTAGTGCGCAGGTCTAGCTGATCCCTAAAACCCCTCACCTTCCCGACGTTCCGGTGATTTCCCTGTAAGTCATGCCCCGACAACTCAGAGAAGTACAGTCCTTTTCACCCCATGTTTTACTCCACTGATCTCTTTTCTGGTTCTAGCACAGTTTGCCTATGTGGAGGACATTTTTGTAAAGACCTTTTCTAAACCGATACATGTTAACAAAATATTTCTCTTACGGTGCAAAACCACTAGTGCAGATTAATAAAAAGGTATGGATATTAATTCTGTATTTTGGATTTGTACCATGCCAGAGGTAAAACTTCTCAACCTTATTATTCGTGCCACAGGATTACTGTCAGATATCACTTGTAATGAGTCAAATACCAAAAACTATTCTACTGAACTTGTCTTCTGTATTTGATGTTTGAGCCATTAATGAGAAAGATTAGTTTCTCCGAAGTACACAGGAGAAATAAACCTCTGGTGTAATTGTCTTACGAACCTGAGGCCTTCTTTTAATTCCTGATAGATTTCCGTTAGTAAGGTCTATAATTAAGACATTCATTGAATGTTTGGTGATCTTTGTGCAATGGAGGGAAAGAAATTATACTATCCTCTGGCGATGAAATTCCGAGACACTTAAAAGACTTTTTAAATGGATAACGACAAGAAGAATATCGCATGGACTAAGAGCACGCCCGCATAATGTGGATTCCGCTGCCTATTCAACGTCATTATTTGAAGGGAAAAAAGTCAAGAAGATAAATTGAAACAATTAGATGAACTCAAGTGTTTGGAAGAAAAATGTTTCCATTAACTTCTTTCGTAACCTTGCTTCTTATTTCCTATTCTTTCACGTTTTAGTAAAAAATGAGCGGATATAATCCCTCAAGCATCTCTTGGTCACTCAGGATGTCAGCACACCTGAACTGGATCGTAGGGATTAAACATGGCCTGCGCCGAGTGTATGTCTGCTCCCTGCCTAGAAAAGGCCTTTCTCTATCAAGTTGCCAGGGACTAGATGAGGTTTTCGAGGAGGAAGCCAACTGAGACATCTGGGACGCAGAGACAGAAGATGGACTCTCTGGGGTCACGCGTGGCTGTCCAGTTCACTCTCCCCAGTCCCCCTAGGGCAGGTGAGTCCCCGCCAGAACTTGGGGCGATGGAGCCTGCCACCTGTTCACGAAGCATCACACCATTCATGTCCTCTTTCCTTCCTTACCCAGTGTGTATTCTGTGCTGTGGGGAAGAATTCTGAGACAGGAGAGTGTGACGTGTTTAAGGGACAGCAAGGAGGCCACCATGGCTAAAGCCGAGTAAGGGGAAATCACACACTCGTTTTCGTGGCTTTTCTTTCTCATACTCAGCTGACAAAACCCCAGTGCTGGCTAAATGAATCATTCCAGAGCCTCACCTGAGAAGTTAGACATGGTCAGACAAAGACATTCTCTCATTCACTCTCCTGCACAAACTCTTGTCACCTTAAATCCATGACTGGGAACCTCCAGTGAGCCCTCAATGCCACCTGGCAATCCTGTTACACTGTATTTCCCAGGCTTCATTTCCTTCTGACCCAGGTGACTAATTCTGGTGGTGTGCTGGTAAATGTTTGAGTACCATCTCTCCAGGGAAGAAAGCCTCGGTTTGTAGTATTTGCTGATTTCTGTGATATAAATAGGCTGATGTCAAGCTACCCTTGTGACATCACTGACGTCACTCCCCTCTCGAGAGCCCCAGGAGCCAGCTCCAGGAAGCACTGAGGATAAGTCATGCTTTTTTTTTCTCCTCAAGCCTACAGCAACACCCCCCACACACACACACACACCCCACCCCACAACCTTCTTTCAGATGATGACATGCCTTCCTACTTCACGGAGAAAACAGAAGCAATTTAGAGAAAACATCCATATCCTCACCCTACCAAACCTACCAACTTGCCTCCTGCGTCTGCCTGCTGTACCCAGCTTCCCTCCCATTGCCATGAAGGAGCTGTCTTTCCTTGCGTGTGTCAGAAATTGCCCTGGCCTTCGGGGATACAGGTCTACCGTTTTGGGCAGAGCCATCCTTGCGTATCTGTTTGGCACTAGTCTGTAGGAAGGCTGCGTTTCAGGGTACAGATGCTTCAGTTGGGTCCTTGGATATTCACAGCATGTGAGAAACAGAAAAGCTGCTGCTCAGCAAGTTTTTTTTTCTGTGTGTTTTGATTCTAATATAAATACCGTTGAATTATAATAGTGGTAGAAACTGACCTTCCTGCCTCCAACCTTTGCACCTTTAATTTTATGGGTCTTGTAATTGGCAGCAGCTTTCTAATATGGTTTCGGTAATGCTGGAAGGTTCCTTCTGTGTACCTCGCTCTTCTGCTACCTAAACATTTAATTTTATATCAGAGAGTAATTTCTTTATTCCTTCTTTAATCCAGATTCACTATGCAAGGACCATTATGTGTAGCCTTATTGGACATTGGCACTTAAAGACACCATTTAATCACTTTTTTGAGATAGAATGTGACTTTTGAGGATATTGGGAAGCATGGAGATGAGGTGGGGAATAACATGAGTGCAGAAAATAAAAGACAGGATATTAAAGATAAACTCAGAGAACAAAGAGTAATATAGTAGTGCACGCAAGGCTCTTCTCTAAATGTTCTACAAATATTAACAATTCAATCCTTCTAACAGTCATCTGAGGTAGATACTATTTTTATCAGTCCCATATTACAGATGAGAAAAATGAACCACAAGCAACTAAGGAGCTTACCCAAGGCTGCACAGCCGAGTGGGCTGGCGTCCAGCCTGGGCTCACGGAGAAGCAACTGAGCATGACGCTGAGGTTACCCCATTCCCTGCACATCCACTCAGTGTGATGGTTTGTCAGTCTTGAGTTTCTAAGCAGTTTGTAAGGGATGATGCAGAGGACTATTTAAAAGAGCCAATAGCATAATTTAGGAGAGAATTGAGAGCAATAAAACTGTCAGTGCGCTCTCCGGTCGTGATTATGCAAGACAGAGAAACTCAATTACATCCAGTCAGATCTCAAGCTCAAACTGGAGTGTGGCATTTTCGTTAGTACTGGTGAAGGTGGAAAAGTACACATTAGATTTTTGTTTAAGAAATTAATGACACATTAAAAAAAATACTTAGCACGTTTTAAAACCTGTATTCTAATTATACTTATGTTTTAACATTGTATATTTCTATTCATGTACCAAGTGATGGTGTCTGTAGCCTTGAAATATGCCAAGTGACTAAGGAAGTCCAACCTGGACCTAAGATTTCTTCTCAGATTGTTTATAAAGTAATCTGAACAGTGGCATTTACTATAAACAGACCCTTACAGTTACTCTCATATATATCAACATATTTTATGATTAAAGTAATATAATTTGTTATATGACAAACATGCAATTTCAGATCAATGAGGAAAGGGGAAATTATTTAATAAATGGTACTGAGGAAATTGGTTAGCCTAAAGTAATATGGGTAGGATCTCTGGCATTCCACACACCAAAAATATTTTATATTTAACCCCAGTGTTGCCAATGACATCATGGAACTTAGTCTATTAAAAAATGGAGTTTGAACTGGGCCCCAGGATGCAACTCAGGGACATAGGTTAACCTGTCACATTCCTAACGCAGTGTGACACAGCACGTGGCTCCTGATCTAGATTGATAGTGGTTATATTGATTTTTTTTTCATGGCAAACGTCATCATTATGTTGTCCAATGGCAAAATCAAACTTTGGTACATTTGGTTACAAAAACTTGCTAACTACATTTTTCGGTCTCATCCATGATTATCTTGTTATACTCGAGTAATAACTTTCATTTGCTTACTGAATGTCACATACGATGTGGGGAGTTTATACACGTGATGCCTTTCCGAATGGACAGCTCCCGTGGTGGCTATTGCTGTTGCTCATTTTAAAAGTCAGGTCACCGAGACTGAGAGTTTCAGTATCTTTCCCAAGATTTTATAGATACATATATCTCAGAGTGAGAATTCAACTCGAGGTAACTTTTACTTCAGAATGTCTTTTTTCCACTTAATAAAATGTATTATTATTTATTATTTTTCTCACTTAAGATTGGGATACATGTTGGATTTTTTTATATATATATTAAGCACTTATAAAAGCTTTATTCAACTCTAAGCAGGAATCAACATTGGTTTTTGTTTTATAGTCAGAGAAAGTGAACTGAAATTATAGCTAGGTTTACTTGACCAAATAATTTTAAATGACTTTGTTGACGAAATGGAAAAAATAAGTAGTAAACAATCAAGTCTGGTTGTGAGAAAACTTGATTTTCTTTAAATTGATTAATTAAATCCAAAGTCAGAGATCTACTCAAAAAGAGCTTTAGTTTAAGAGAATGTTTAAAATTTGATCAGCATTAAGTAATCTGAAAACATTTTCAAATATGATACTATGCTAAAACCTCTTGTAATGTGTCCCAAGTATATTAAAAGATTTTTCTCCTAAGTTGTTAAACTTATTCTAAATATTTGTGTATGAATGACATGTGCCTTCCTCTGAAATATGTAGAGTTTTCACTGTAAGTATCCTGAATAAATTTGTAAATAAATTGTTTCAAATATATTCGATGTTTTATATTAACTATTTACGTTAATTTTACAGTGTATTCCAAATGAGAAATTTTAAAATTTCTGTGACCTTTAAGACTGCTGAGCATAGCAAAATGAGTGCCATTGTATTTTAAATAATGTTCAAAGGAATGGAACAAAGTTCTATTTGTCACAGTTGAAAATGCTCCAATGTAATCTCTTTTGATTTATGGGCCCAAAATTCCCTGGAGATTTTGTAAATCAAAGTAGTGCTCAGAGTGTCCAAGTTTGCTTTTGGAATTTCTGATTCAGATAAAGATTTGTAATGTTACAATTTGCCAACTTTTATTTTGCTCTATCACGGAAGATATTTTGATTTAGTATACGCCTTTCTATATGTGTCCACGCTAGTAAATGGACAATTTATATAATCTGGGAAGCAAGGGTAAATTCCAGCATGAAAGAAAAGATATTGAAAAATTATATCCTAATACTCTGATAACAGAATTTTGGTCATGGAATGCCTACTTTTAAATTACCTTCAGAATGCACCCACAATTTCATAATAAATCTCCAATATTCTTTTAAGTAATTTTTTAAGAGGTCGTTGCCGCGTTTCCCATTGGAAGGGCACTACCCCTGCCGTGCTCCCCATCACGTCCCTGTAGCCCAGCTTCATTATTTTAAAGCAGAGATTAGTTGGAGCTTCTGTTGTAGAGGATGTTGTCGTTTGTTTTTTCTGTTTTATATTGCAGCGTGTTTAGAGTTCACTTAGAATATAAATTTATTAATCTTTCAGATACCAACGCCCGCTGAATCTGAAAGCATGCCGAGTGCAAAAAAAAATATGTGCTGTATTTGGAAAAATGTGAACGGGCGCCATCTGCATGTGCAAGGGCCAGCTCTACGCCAACAGCGGTGACTTGGGTGGCCTCTGTGAGACACATTATCTTCAAGGCAAGTAAAAGCTGAGAGAGAGTTGGAAAATGTGCAGATAACGTGCCCATGGATGGTGTCAGGTCCCCAGGATAGGAATGGAATACTGATGACAGTGGCGAGATTTAACTTTATTACGACTTTCCCAAACCTACAGGTTGAAACTTTCTACCATACGTCCCACAGGGACTTTTGGCTATTTTTAAAAATTTCCTGAATTGTGTCAAAAAACAAACCTTGACCTCAGTTTTCCTCTCATACAGCACTAGCCCTTTCGAAACTATTTACAGTTATCCGTTGACCATGGAACGTCCACTCCTCTCTCTCCTACCTCATGGGGGCGCAGCAGAAGAGCTGAGGCCTCATTCAATAGACGTGACCCGCCAGCAGTTCTCAGCGAAGGTTGGCGTTACGCCCCCTCGCCCAGAACGTCTGCCGTGCTGGGCCTGAAGCCTCCACCCTGGTCACTCTTTGGACTCAAAGCTTTGAAAGACCACGTTCAACTGTGAAGGGCATTACACTCAGAAGGGCGACACTTACTGCCACTCCGAGCCGTTAACACTTTGCATGAAACTCGTCAGAGAGATTAGCTGGTGGAACCAGCGAGGCTTTGGGTAAATGAAATAAGTAGAGAGAAAGAAGACGGCTCTTAACTACAGCCGCCTGTCATTCTCGACCGTTCGCTTCCCTGTTCATCTAAGCTCATTCAACCATCTCTAATTTTCTAGTTGCCTGACCCACCCCCTTTTTATTATTTTTAAGCATTTCATTTTATTATTATTAGCTTCAAGAATATAGTACATTGGTTAGATATTTACATAGTTTATGGAACAGTTTATGTTAAAACAAGGCCTCCAACTTCTTTAAGGCTCCATTTTCTTTCTTACTCAGCTGTGAATCTCCCCCAAAACACTCAACACCACCCTCAGTCCCTCACTCTCTGGGCCTTCCATTTTATCCAAATTGGAAATTTTCAATCTATTTGAAACCCATTTAAGTAGATCATCCATGGAGGTGAGGGGTTTTTCCGTTTCCTTCTTTATGACCGTTTTCTTCAAATTTCTTAGACAGATTAAATGCTTCAATGAAGTCAATGGCTGGTTTAAAATTAACTGCTAATATGTACAGAGACTACACAGAGTTATTCAGTAGTTCTTTGGGGTTTTCTTCAGGCTTTACTTCATTGAATTATAGAATCTCAGGAGCTGGAAACAGCTTCAGAGATAATGTAGCATGACCTCCTCCTCAATGAAAGCCCCCTTCCTGCCCACCCCTGACTGATGGTCACTTAGCTTCTGCTTGAGCACTGCCCGTCACTGGAGTTCATTACTTTCTGAGACTATTTCATATTGAATATTAGAAATGTCTTTCTTATACTGATCTTATGCTTCATGGTGATGGCCTATAATTGATAAAATTATTCTCCCAATTCTCTTCATTTTCCCAACTGGCCCGATTTATCTGTCTTTCTTCTTAATATACTTATAGCCCTCAGGGTGCATTCTACCACTGCAACAGTTATTTCTCTATTCTTGGTGGGGATCGTGGAGAACGCACTTGAGTTCAACACATGTGCGTGAGGCATCGATGTGCGGGGCGGCTCCTGGATGCTCAGGGTCCTGCCAGTCTGGTGCCGGGTCCGCGAGAGGGTCCCAGCTGAGGTCCTCGGAGTGGGCTTCCTGTCAGACTAGCCTTATGATTCTTATTCTTCTCCTTCACTTTCTTCTTTTTCTCCCTTGTGTGTGTTTGGGGGGCGTGGGGAGCAGGGAGAAAAGTCTACTACATATAATAGTTAAACAATGTTAGTTACCAAATAGCATTAGCATAAGTTGTTAGCTTCCTGTATTAGTCTTCTTCATTTATATTTCTAATGGGGAGAAAGATAGAGAAGGACATGGAAATATCCTGCCACAGTTCTGTTTGTCATCATGGTTACTATATTTTGAATAGTTAGGGCAAGTGCTGAATCCTCAGAAAATTTTTTCTTTATGCTTACATGGTCATTTAAAGATTAATGAACTATCTAAAGTTTAGATGGTTGTCCATGCTAATGGTAGCTAAATATAGAAAATGCCGTAAGAACTCCATTTTTATCGTGATTTCTTCATGTGGCATGCCCTCCTCATTCACTTCTATCCAATGACTGTACCTGTGAATCTGTGCAAGCCCTCATATTTTCTTAATACTTTCCTGAATATTGGGATTTCCAATGAGCTCAGCTTCCCCAAATCCCATACTTGTAGTCTAAAAACATATACCGAGTAACTAACAATTTGCTAAGCTTTGTGTCAGGTACCACAAATAAAACAATGAAAACGCAGTCTTCAAAGAGCTTAAGTTCGGAGGGACACGCTCACAAGGCAATCAGAAATTACGAAGTAGTGTGGAAAGTGCTATGACAGATTAAGGCCAGGGCTCTTCGTGAAGAGACAAAAGACACTGAGCTTTCTCTGTGTGTTGCTGACAGATGCTGAGAGATCTAGCACTGAGCAATCTAGTGTAGTGGTGCTGGGGAAAAGGTCTTACGTCCTGAAAGGCGAGTGGGGGCTTCCTCACTGCATTGTAACCAGTTACTTCCACATCTGTTTTAATATGCTGCTGCTTGCAGATTAGTGGAAGTGGTAATTAGAAGTCCCCACCCCCAATTATGAGTACAATCTGTATGTTATCTTTTCTCTCTGGAAGTCTTCAGGTCACGTTTGCAAACATTAAGCATTATTGTATATGGCATTGAGAAAATAACCTTTAAGTCCCTGTCAAAAATCTATTAACTCTATTTTTTCAATTCTACATTAAACCAGAATTATATATTAATTTTCCTAGTATTTGGTTCACATTTGGCTACCATCCAAAGGTTTTTGTAAGTTATACTGAAGGATTGTTATCTGGTCCAACTTTTCCTAGCTTTTGCTAAAGTTCAATTGTTTTATCTTTAAATGGTTTACGTTTTATTTTATGACCAGGATGATCTTTCAGTTTCTTGTTGATGTTTATCCTTCTCAAATATTTGCAAAAGGTGATCACAATTTCAGATGTCTTTTACCCAAGTCTTACATGTTTAAGGATTCCATCTAATTTATAAAAATCACTTTTCTTCCCAATTATTTTCGCTGTGTCTCTCTGAAATTCCTCCACATGTTTTCCTATTTCCTGGTTTCGAGGTGCCCAGTCGAATGTATTCCAGTTCATTTACATATACTACGTATTTTGCATATTTTTCCTGGCCTGTAGTTGCTGCGTCTGGTTCTTTCAGGTCCTGTACTGCAGAAAGGGTTATTAGGTAGCTTCCAGTCAATATCCACAGAGACCGGCGTTTCTAAGACAGAGGGTGCCAAGCAAACCTCTTACACTGAATCCAGGTTAAGGTTATAAAACCAATTATTATCTAATATAAGAAATCTTAAAAATTAATTTATAGCCAACATCTAACTCATGCAAAATCAAATCATTATACAGAAATGTTTTGTATCATATTCTCTGGAGCTCTCCAGCAAGTTGTATTTGAAATCCATTTCTTTCCTCAAATAGTTGTTGTGCTCACTTGACCAAATAAAAAGCAAAAGTTAAGCTCAAACGTCTTTGTTTTCCTGCAGCATGACCTCTGCTCAGGGACCGCCACCCCCCACTCCCCCCCTTCAAACAAGAGATTTATAATTTAAAACATGTTTGCCAACATTTGAGATTCCCCAAGGCTCGGATTAATTATCAAATGCGCCCGCGAGCTCAGGGCCACCGAGCTGCAAGCACCACAGGCCATATTTGTACAGAATTGGTATGTTTTTGAACTTTGTGAACTCTGTAGACTTCATAGCATTCTGGCTACTCCGTGGAAAGTCCAGTTTGTAGTAATTATGTGTTACTCTAGGTCGATAATCGAACTATAAGAAAATGTTGGGAATTATCAAGCAAATTTCACCAACATAATGTAATTGCCTAATTAATTTATGACTTCCTTTAAAAAGAATTTAATTCCTCATTAGACTTGCTCATTCACTCAATCTTATAATTAACATCCACTAATTCTCAATATAATAAACATTTTTTTCTCCTTGAGAGTTTAGAAATGTACCCCTCACTGAGGGCACAGTGACGGTGAGGATCTAGCTCCAACTCATGCAGCTCAGATTTGTGTACAGCACGGAGGAAGTGTAAGGTGCCGGAAGAGGGGTTTCCACAAGTTGCTAAGTGAGCACTGAAGAGGGATCACAGCATTTCAAAAAGGCAGGAGAGATCGGGGAACACTTAACAGAGAAGTCAGGATCGGAGCCGATAGAGAAGAAAGACTGTATGACTCGGAGATTAGAGAAGGGGGTCTGGGAGAAGGAGAGAGGAGGAGAGGAGGGGGGTCCACTTAGCGCATGGCCGGTGGTCTGAGCTGGTACAGTCAAAGTCGAGGGTTTATATTGGAAAGTGCCGAGTTGAGTCTAGAAATGGGCAGGGTTCAGATTATCCAAGACTTTTGATTTTAGATTAAGAAGATAAAACATTGGTATTTGACGTACATCAGAATCGGTGACCTATTTTTAAAGCAGAATTCTCTCTCGAGGGCATAGCGTTCACGTCATCCCAGGGAGCCACCTACCTTTTCCTTTCTGTCCACTCTGCCTTCCTCCCTACTGACTCGGTTCCCTCCCTTCTGTCCTCTCTCCACCCATCCTGCCCTCCTCCTCCTGTACTTTCTCTACTCTTTCCTCCTACCCTCTCTTTCTTCCCTTTTCCCCCTCCCTTCTAATTTCCTGCCGCCTTAATGGATTAATTTATATTGCTTTAATTTTTCTAGAAATTTTGAGATTTAAAAATATTTTAGATATTTAACATTATGGCCAACATGCCTTTTGAATTTATTTGAGAGTTTCAAGTATTTTTGAAGTTTAAAGTATAAAGTTTAAAATAAAAACTAGTTATGTAGCTATTGTAAAATATAAGTCCTTCTACCTATAACCAAAATAAAACAGAAAGCAATATAAGTCCTTCTACCTATAACCAAAATAAAACAGAAAGCAATCCAAACTAATCATTTGAAAATATGGAAATAAGAATGAAACATTCTTTTTCTAAATTGTTATCTTTTTTCTTACTTTAGGCAAATGGCTAAAAAAAAAAAAAACTTCAACTAGAAATAGAATACATGACTCATATTTTTCTAGCATACTTATTAAGTGCTTATTTTGGTGCTAAGTATTTTGCTTTCTGATAGTTCTTTGAGATTCAAACATTTAAATGTACTATTGATTTGCTAACTATTCTATAGATTTTTAAGAAATGGACTTGAAGAAATTATGTCTGTATTGCACAAAGTTTTCACAGGCATTTGTATGTTTTTAGATAGATCATTCCACTAAAGGGTTAAAGAGAAATGTTAGCGTCATTTGGTAGAATTGAATCAATATGGGTTTAAAGACTGTTTCGGGTACTCAGTGAGGATTTAAAGGAAAGTTTAGAGAGAAAATTCAAGGTAGGAGAAGGTGACTATTATGTCAGAGAAGCTAAGGTATTATTTTTGAAAGATTATGTGAATTTCAGTTATTATGAACTCACTTATTTAAGTCTGTCCTCTTATTCAACCTGATGTCAGGTTTGATACAGATAAATGCCATTGTGCTTGTATTATTCAGCAACCAGTCACTGGTATGATACCTCCCCTCCAATTATTATTTCAGAGTCTTAGAAGGATATTCCCTGGCAAGTTTGAACCCAGATATTTTATTTCCAAAGCCTCTAATGAAGTTGCTCATCAATGTGACAATAGTGCCTGATAGGCACTGGATAATGTCTAAATATTGATCGTGATGTCTGTCACAGCTTTTGAAATACTTCTATTTAATTCAGTTTAAAGAAATAAGGAGTTAGATACTGGCAGATGAAGAGAGTACATTTATTTTTCTAAACATAATTCAGCATATTTATGGGTAATATTCAAAATGAGAACTTAAGAAAATTACAGTCATATTAATGGTGTTGAATTATAAAGCCATTGCTATTATACCCATAACATATATGCGTGTGAGCATTTGTGTTTTTTACAGTGGGTTTTTTTGTAGTGAAGTCAGCGAGATGGCAGTAGTTTTCTAGTTCACCCTCCCCCTGCTCCACATAACATTGAATTTGACAACTCATGAATGAGACTCTCATTCTCACTCACGAATGAGAGTACGTTCATGGGAGTCCAGGAGTTGAGTGGAGAAGTTATAGCACATTGTTGGAGCAAAAAAAGAAAACCAAGACAAAACACACTGAAGAGGGTAAGAAAAACAGTTTCACTGTATGCGCATCAGCACTCTCCCGAGACGATACAGTCCGCTCCAAGACAGACCCCCCCTGGCCTACAACATCTCACAGAGAAAAGTGAGAGCATAGTGACTGAGCACCAGGCTTCCTCAGATGTACAGAACATGTGAACAGAAGTAATACCACGCCTTAAACTCTTCCAATAAACCGAAGAGGAGACATCACTTCCAAACACGTTGTATGAGGCCAGCATGGCCCCGATATCAAAGCCAGATAAGGGCACTATAAGAAAAGAAAATTCCAAGCCAATATTCCTAATGACCACAAATACAAAAATTCTCAACAAAATACTGGAAAACCAAATTCAACAGCACATTAAAAGGATCATACACCAGGATCAAGTGGGATTTATCCCTGGAATACAGGATGGTTCAACATATGCAGATCAATAAATGTGATGCACCACATTAATAGGATAAAACATAAAAACCGTTTGCTCACCTCGATAGATGCCAAAAAAGCATTTGACAAAATATAACATTTTTTCATGATAAAAACTTGAAACAGATAAGGTATAAAAGGAATGTACCTGAACATAATAAAGGCCGTGTATGACAAACCTATAGCTTACATCATACTCAGTGGTGAAAAGCAGAAAGATCTTCCTCTAAGGTCAGGAACGACATAAGGGTACTCACTCTGGCCACTCTTATTGAACCTGTACCGGAAGTCCTAGCCAGAGCAATTAGGCAAGAAATAGAAATAAAAGGCATCTAAATCAGAAAGGGAGAAGTAAAACTGTCTCTGTTTGCAGATGACATGATCTTACACAGAGAGAATTTTACAGATTCCATCGAAAACTGTTAGAAATAATCAATGAATGCAATAAAGCTATGATGTAGGTCAACATACAAGATTTGTTGTGTTTCTCCACCCTAACAACAAACTATCTGATAGTTAAACAATCCTATTTACAATACCAGCAAAAAAAATAATATGTTTAAGAATAGTCGACCAAGAGGCGATAGGTCTGTACAATGAAAACTATGAAACATTGATGAGAAAACTGTAGAAGACAAATGGAAATATCTCATAATCAGACTGGAAGAATTAATATTGTTAAAATAGCCATACTACCCAAAGCAATCTACAGATTCGATACAATCCCTATCAGATTCCAAGAAAGCCGTAAAAACTAATACACAGAAACCTTATTTAAAATAAAGTTGGGCTAGAAGAGAGAACCCTCACACACATCTTACTCATCACACACCATTGACTCCAACAGGAAGAGACCTGCTTTTTGTCAAAGACCAGATTAAGAATATGCTCTCTACAGCTGAAACTTACTGGATTTCATTAACCAATGTCACCATAAAAATCAATAAATTAAAAAATAAATAAATCAGAGATAAAAAAGAGAATATGTTCTCCATACCTACTGTTAATTTTCCTCAATGGATTATTGTTCCTAAAGGTAAAGCTCAAGTTAAGACAAAGGGGCCAGATAAAAGTTTTTAATTATATAAAATGACTTAAAAGCAAAAGCTCAAGGTTGTTCTGCTGAAGCCCCCAAGTTCAAAGTACCTGACCATTAATTTGAGAGCGAGACATGAAAGGAAAAGAGCAAGGAAATGTAGCTGTATGATATCTACGTCCAAACTCCACAGTGCTGAGTGTGGTCAGAGGCACGTGCAGAAGACTAGCATTAAGTACATACGAAGCCTGTTAAATTTTTGGAAGCGTACTTTCAGAAAGAACTAGGAGTCTGTGCCTCAGACTTCAGGTGACACTTCAACCCCTAAGTCCTTCTTACACATTCTTAAAAACTTTCCTTTTCACTATTCAGGAAAGACTATCACAAATGCTTAGAGCATACAAGAAAAGAAAGTGCAAATGTGGCTATTAGTGACTAAAAATTTTCAAAACAAAGTTATGAAATTGGATAATCAAATAATGAGGTGTAAAATGTGAGGATGTGAGCTATAAGAATGAGACTAGGAATCTAGTATTGTCTTTATGCTCTAATATATAGCTCCATGTTCTTGACCGTGAAATCTTTGTGTTATTACCTTGTTCTGTAATGGCAAACATGCAGTAACAATGTATCAGTTAATGATTTCAGAATTTTGTTTTGAGATTATAATGGGAGGGAACAGTCTTTGAAAATGGTACAGAGTGATATGAAACACTGAGTCACACAGGAAATTAGAGGTCTGTACTGTCTGTCAAGCTGATAGAAGATGGCGTCCTCCATTACCACCTGATCGCCGGAATGTGCTCAGCCGGTTAGGAAGGCCATCCTGTATGACATGTGCACCCGATTCTGTTTTACAATTAGATGCTGAACATTTAAACAAAAAACATATTTTTCTTTTTGGACAGCTTTGACATGGAATGGTTTTTAACATTTGAAGTAGACAGAAAGATGAGACCATTATCTCTCTAGATTATATTAAATTTCAATATAAATTAAAGTCAAGTAAGTAAGAATAAAAGTGGACTTTTAAAATTTGGAGGTTCTTTTTTGAAGATAAAAGTCTAAGGAAAGCTGAATAGAAAATGTCATTTAAAGTGAATTTACATCCTGGGCACAGAAAAATGTATTTTTTTAAACCACAGACTAAGTGAAGCACAAGATGTGAATGTGTGTATTTCTCCTAGTGCCTCATAAATGCTTGCCAGGGTGTTCGCAAGGGCCAAGACCACTCTGAGCAGTGTCATGCAAATTAAAACTGTCTGCAGAGGGACTTGCCTTCCGGCCTTTGTTCAGTTCCTCTGAATAACGTGAGATGCCTGAAGGGGTAGGTCACCTTCGGCTGTCCAACAGCAGGGCCCATTCCTCAAGTTTGAGTTATTATTCAGAATAGAAGTTGTGCTGTCTTGATAAATTTAAAACAACTCCCTTTCTAAAAAAGCCTATGTATTTCCTGCCTGTGCCCTATGCATGTCCAAGCTGGCCTGGGTGTTCTGTTCATTTTCATCACTGCCCTCACCCTGAGATCCAGGATAACGCATCGATGACAATCTGAACATCCGTGGTAACTGGCTGGGGGAGGAAACTGTCAACATTTGCACTGGCTATTAGAGTGTCTGCTGGACAGTGACACGCAGTCACTTCTGCCCTTCTCTCTTTGGCCAAAGTGATGCGTGCAGCCACGTCTGAGGTGTAGAACCCAAAAAGCATAAGCCTCCTGCAGGTAGAAGACCCAATGAGGCGTACGTGTCCCCCACATCTGGCTGTTTACAGTGCCGGTTCACTTACATTCCAAATGACTACTGTAAACAGTATTGTTTTTTCACTTAAGCATCAACACTTAAGGCTGTTTTCCTCAAGTTGCAAACTTAACTTTGCGTTTAGCAGATTTTTAAGTTGGAAAAAAAAAAAAGCATCCCAACAATCTATAAACTAAATTATAATTTTGTTCATAAATAATTTATTTTGCTGCCATTCTTCATGCTCATAGCTATTTTGTAGTCCACCTGGGATAGTTTAGGTAATTAGAAAACCCTACAAGTGGTTAAGGGGCTGTCTCGTCTCTGCCAGAAACTGGTGCCATTGAAATTGCTCACCTATCAACCCTCATGCTATCTTGGCAGACACTGGCAGGCGGGCAGTGCCTCTCGGGGACAGCTTAAAATTATCATTAGCGAGCTGCCGTATGAAAGATGAAAACGAGAAAGGGACTTGAGATGTCAGTGTGCGAGAATAAGTACGGGTTTCATTAAAGACCAACACCTGAAAATCAAAGACAACTATTATATGTTTTTATACGTTTGCTATACGAAGCATTCCTTAATCTTATATAATAAAAATAGGTTGAACTTTGTCTCAACAGAAAATGACTCCTTTAAATTTAATATTTTAAAAATTTAATGACTTCAATCTTGATTCTTTAGCTGATGTTACAGTCACATCCCGCTTTCTTTGCAGTTATATTTTTTGGGACATACTTTACACATCTTTAATCTTCCTATAAATTTTCCTTGGTTTTTCCTTGTAAATAGCATCTATTTCTAACCTTATTTGAGGACATAGGTCTTTCAGAAAGGGAGGTTAAGCAGTTTGTATCTGTCGATGTCAGCAAGATGGCCAAGTAAGACATCCCCTCCACATATTCAATCCAGAGGCGAAAGGGCCTTTGTGGGAATTTGAGATCCAAGTAGGAGCTTGTGAAACCCCAGTGCAGCCCATGACTGAGGAAAGCCATTTTGAGAAAGCAGGCTTACAACCAGGCAGCGACTCGCTGAACATGGTCCTGGCTGCAGAGAAAGTTCTGTACTCTGAGGACTAGGCTACAGCCCCTTTAGGCAGGATACAAAATGGACATACAAAAATTATTTGCATTTTTATATACTAACTAGGAAAGAAATCAATCCTATTTACAGTAGCATTAAAAGCAATAAGGTACTTACTTATGAATAAGTTTAACCAAGGAAGTAAAAAGATCTGTACCCTGCAGAACTATAGAACTTTAATGATAGACATGGAAAAAGACAAGGAAATGGAAAGATATTTTTTGTTCATAGATTGGAAGAATCAGTATTGTTAAAATGTCCATACTACTCAAGGAATCTTTAGATTTAATGCAACCCCTGTCAAAATTCCAACAGCATTTTCTTTAATGCAAGTGATGTTGAGTAGCTTTTTATGCACCGTTGGGCCCTTCTTCTTCTTTATGTGGTAATTCATTCTCCCGTAAACCAGACAAGGATTTTCACACCTTTGTGGTCTCATGGTTCCAAGACAGCAAGGACAGACACAGCCCACAAAGACTGTGACAGTGTGGGCTCTGCAGTCCACGCAGCATCACTTCTAACAGGTTACTGGTCAAAACAAGACGCAAATGTAGCCTAGTTTCACGGGGTTGTGGACAAGCCCTTGCTGATGCGAGGGGCTGCAATCCATCAGGGAGGCATCTTCAATCTACCACAGCTTGTAAGGCTTTTTGTTTGACAGTCTATGGTGATATTAATGGAGTACATCAGCTTTATAAAAAAATTTAGTTAAGATTTGCCTGGTCTTTTGATTATTTAAATTTCATTATTTCCTTTTCCTTCTACCTTAAATAGCATATGCCTTCGCTTTTTCAATCAACCCAAAAATATATTTGTTTTATTCATCTTTTCTTCCTTAAATTCTCTGTATAAAGTTTTTTTTTTCTTTCTGTGAATTAGTTTAAATGTTGGAACATGAGTTTTATTCTCATGTTATGTGATGTGCTATATCTCCGTTGCTCAGATTCTCTGGTATTTCTAATCTGTCATTGGATTGGGCAGAATTGCAGGATAAATGTCAATTTTGTTCTGAGATTCAGCCAACATTCTTGTTAGTAGAAAGTATAGGAAAATGTAGATAAGTGTATTCTCGGGCGGTATTACAGAATTTTGTTTTTATCAAGGAAGTAGTACAACTAAACATTTTTGTTTGATGTCGACTGGCAGTTATTTATTTCCAGAAAGACTCATGCATTTTTTAATACTATCCTCAATAGAAATTTATGAATCTCTGAAAGTTAATTTCATTTAATTATATTTTATTTCTCAACATTTTCTCATACTAAAAGTTTTCAAAATATAAATATCCTTATTTTAAAAATAATTTCTTTGATTTCTTTAAAGTGATTTTACCAGAAATACCTCTTGAATATGTATTTGACTAATTTAAAATAGGTCTTACTTTTGAGGTTAAATATATATTTGCCCTTGTTTTGTGCTACATTTTAAGTTTTGCCAGGAATTTTAAGTGAACTATTTTCTTAAGTATTTATAAGATATTTGGGTAACATGTTATTTTTATAAGAACTGTTTGCAAGTGTTTCCTTTTTTTACCTTAATTTTCTTAAACCCATCTTTCTTAATTTATAAGCAGCGAGTACACTAGCCAATTGTAGTGCCAAAGCTGAATCTGTGAGCACATGAGGACAGAGTTGTCTCATTTAGCAGGAAAATTAACCATATAACAACCGTGCCATCGACACCGACAAAATACCAGGGCAAGAACAGCAGACCGGAGATCATAATCAATATTTTCTCTTAAATATTATTGGAAAAAATTGCCTTGATTTTTTTCCTCAAGATGTAGCTGAATATATATACATATACATAGATATAGATATAGATATAGATATTAGTCAATATTGACAATCTGAAAGTCTTACTTACGATCACGTCATGAACGAATGGCTAAAATAAAGCTGACACTTTATTTTCCGAGACCGTATTTGGGGTCGATTGACAGATTTCTGGATTTACTTTGCAGGAAGCACAGCGGAGTAATGGGACTTTATCGCCTTTGGAGAAGTTCAGATTTAGTAGTGTGACTGCCTCAAACTGAGATCAAGTAAGTCACTCACTTTTCTTTCCTCTTGGACGCTTGTGATGTATTAAAACCAAGCCTCTGGCCTTGGCCTTCTCTAGGAGAGACGGCCATTAGGAGAAAAAGGGACCTAGGTAGCCCAGACCTCCCAGCTTCAACGAGAGGGCTCTGTATGTGGCACTACCTCCTCTCTGCCTCTGACCAGGCGCTTCGGGCACCATCATTCGGCCACTACCGACCACCAGGCAGCTCCGTAAGCTAAAGAGGCACTTGCCCATTTGACCACAGTTAATTCGTAAATTAATTAATCTGCCCAAGTAATTGATAGTCAACAGTATTTACACACCTCTATGATTCTGTTAGGCTCCCAACAGCTTTATTAAAATATTGCTCTAATAAACTCTACTAGCTTCAGAAAAAAACATACACAAGAGCTAACTCCATTATCAGCGAACTACAGGCTATGCCTAAGTCCCTCGAGCAGGTGACAATTTGATTTTTAAGTGGCTTACTGATACTTTGCATTGATGTAGCACCATTCAAACCAAATCTCAAAGTGCTCTATAAAACATTAATTAATGACAGATCATAATGTCCCATAGAGGATGGCACATTTTGCAGTACGCTACCCTTTCAGAGACAGAATTTCCAGAGGTTAAGAGGCTTATAAAAGTTGTATTTCAAAAGCAACTGTGAAGCTGTGAAGCAAGTTCAGAATTTGAAACAATCAATTTCTAGCTCTATCAGTAAGGACTCATTTCTTCTTACTGTGTGCTAATAACCAAAATCGTAGACATGTCGTTTTTGAGGTTTTTAAAGCAAAAGTAGCGTGCTTCAGAAAGTTAAACGTCAGTGCTTTAGAAAAGCTTTCTAAATAGGTCTGATACTGGCCAGAAGTTTCTACCTGATGCAGAAATAGTTGAATTTTTACAGTAGAGGTGTTTACTCTAAAAGACATCAATTATTTGAAAACAGTGCTTTGTTGAGAGAGGAAAAGGCAATTTGCACTGAATAGCAATTTGAAAGTCCAAAACTAGCATTTAGGGATGCCTAGTCGTAGCAGACCTTTAAAGAGCATGCGCAGCATGACGGTGGCGACCACAGGCTCTGGAGCTAGACTCAAGTGCGATTTAGAGGCCGCTGTTCATTTACTGGGAGACATGGAAAAATGACTGACTCCAAGGAACTTCAGTTTCCTTATTTGCAAAACGGAGATAGGCTCTAACTCAGTTAAAACACACATAAACACAGACGCGCGTGCGTTTGGGTATGGGAGTATGCCAAATTCTTACCACAGATGTATTCTAGTTCTCTAAATGGCAAATGTGGAAAAATCACCAGTGTCTTTTACCTCTCGAAATTTAATTTTTTAAGAATGTGTAATCCACGTAAATTTACAAAGAGTATAAAATTGAAAAAGTACTTACCTCTTTTGCTTGTTCCCAAGCCACCTAGATAACCTCCTCCAGAAGGAACCTCAAAATTAAAGTATATTTACACATTAGCTATAAATTTACAGACACATGATATTTTTGCATTTGCTCCTGCAACAAAAAATTGTTATATCTAATACAGATTGTCCTAAAGTTTGATTCTTAATATTATGTATTAGAAATCACTTCATGTTAGTATGTTCAGAGCTATTCTTTTTAACAGCTGTATATTATTTCTTTTTAATGAATAGTTCATTAACTAGTTTTATATGGATGGGCCATAATTTTTGTCACAGTCCTTTCATATCATGACTAGTTTGGAATGAATCCTTGTACATAATTCATGTACATATGCAAGTAGAGATAACATGAAATATGTACATATATATAACTAGGATAAAAAACTAGAAAAATTACCATGTGAAAGTATGTAAGTTATTTCTGAACTGTGTTATATAGAAGTTGTCCGATTTGACAGTTCTACCTGTTTTTCTCTACCTCTGCCAAGACCATATACACTATCATTTTTTTGACTTTTGCCAATCTTATAAGTTTATATCTGTTTTATTAATTAGAATGCAAAATTAAAAAAATAAAATTTGGAGACATGGGAGAAACATGAATACCAACAACAACAAAAAACTTTCATTTAATGCTTAATTTTCACTAGTATATTATGTATAACTCTTAATAATGTAAAGATACCACCTGCTCAGTATCATTGCATGAATTTAGAGTGATGTTCATTTATATTACATAGGTAAATATAATTCTCAATTTTCATTTTAAAGCATCAACTTCTAATTCATGTTTTTCATGAAGTTTTAAGTGATGTTTATATAAAATTAGATTGTCTAATCGTCCCTCAGCTATTAGAATGTTTCTAATATTATCTAGAGAAGGTTAAACACTAGCCTAAAATATATTATCAGGATTGGTATTTGAGATATTTGATGCAAAGTTTTGAATACTTTATCTGATGAAGTTTTCCAGGAATGAAAGTTTGGGGCTCAAGGGTTATATGTTCATTTGTATTTGTCTTATTTGTTGAAAAGCAAGTTATTTTTTACTTTATCACAAATACAATTGGAGTAGTGTGTGTGTGTGTGTGTGTGTGTAGCAAGCTCTGTTTTCGTTATATTCTTGGTTTCCTAATTGAAATAGTAGTGGAGGTGTTCACCAATATCACCTACGTTTTCAAGAGACAGAATTTAAATTTAAAGTTGCTATTCTAACGGTTTGGAGTTGACATTTGTGAAATTGATGCTTATTTTACATGTATGTGATAAAAGTTTTAAGCAATTATTACTATAATTCTTCGACCTCAATTATGCTGATAGTTAAACACAATATTCGTTACAGCCTCGACAAGTTCTGTAATTGAATCACTCCCTTACTTCCTTTCCCCTTTTTTTATGGAGTTCACTCAAATTTTTTTCTGTGTTGGCACTTCTGTTGATAAAAGAAGCTTAGTATGAATACACAGAGATGGGGGGTGGGGTGGGGCATGTGTAGAAGGAAGGGTCACAGTGGCCAACACAAACATGAGGCTCTTCTAATTCATTTAAATCTGGTGTTATGGTCCGCATATCTCCTTATTTTAAATGTGTCTCTATTCACATCACTGCATAAAATTGATGCTCCATTATCATGTGCCATGTTGTTGGGTTACTTCTCGTATCCTTGCCGCATATAAGCCCTGGACGCCATTTGAGAAGGGCGAGGTACATAGCCCATAGTGTGTTAGGTGAGTTAAATGGACAATTTGTTTAATGTTTCATCAATTTAGTACTCCCTCCCTCCCTCTCTTCCTTCCTCCCTCTCTTCCTCCCTCCCTCCCTCCCTCTCTCCCTCTTTTCCTCCCTTCCTCCCTTCCATCTACCCACCCACACCTCCTCCTTCAAAGTGCTCTGACTCTCTGTGCAGCAGAAGAGGATTGTCTCTTTACTCATCCTCAGCTCTTACATTAATAGGACCAAATTTTTAATTTTCAGTTCTTTTAGGAGTCATTTTAAGAGAAGGGAGAACATAGATATTGATCAAAATGATCTACTTAGTCGTATGGAATGAGGGAATTTGCCCTACTGTCTGAGGGAAGAATCTAATTCTTCACACGGTATCCCACTGATTCAGTTGTCTCAAAGTGTGGTGTCCAGACCAGTGTCATCATCGTCACCTCAGAACTTGTTAGAAATATAAACTCTTGAGCCCCAACCCAGAGCTAGTGAACCCCCCAGACTCTCACTTTCACAAGTCTTCGAGGTGGTGCTGAGCACCTGCTCAAGCTTCCGAACCTAGTGACTTCTGGTTGGCAGAATAAAGGACCTTGGAGGCTTTATTCTAAGATTTCTATTAGTTTTCTCGATATCACACACACACAAAAATTAGCAATAGCTTGGTAAAAATGCATGGCTGATCATAGAGGGAAACCAAATTATATAATTTTGCCAGTTCAGATCAGATTCTTCTATTTTGTTCCACAAAATACTGAGTGGTGATTCTACTCATCCCTGAAGAAGACTAAATATGTTATGTTGCCATATTAATTAGTCTGACGGCCATGACATATATTAAAGAACACAAACCAATATTCAGATAATTTATGCTTCTACAAAGTTATCTGTTGATTCTAATGTGGAAAAGTTTGAGAAGAGATAAGATATGGCAGAAATCTTTCTAATTCTTAGGTAATTGTGGCTAGAGGGAGAAACGGATTTAAGCCTTTCCAAATTGTGTTGAAATATGGACACAATTTCTTTTTTTCCTCTAGTAAATTTCCATAGTCATTTCTCTAAATTCCCTTTCCATCATGGAACGCTCTGATTTGCAGATATGTATTATGCATAGCCAAGAACGGAGGCTTTCAGAAATTGTTGATTCTAACAAACTTCAAAGTTCTGAACATATGGCTGCTGTTGATTGAATTTATCTAGCACAACAAGAAACTAAGGTTTCCTTCAGCAAAGAACACTATGAAGTATCACTTTATGGAAAGCCGCTAGCTAGGACCAGAGTATGAAGTAACATGAGAAATGCAAATAACAGCAATATAATTAAACTGTCAAATGTGATAGAGAAATTTATGTGAAAATGCATGTAGCCCTGCTATTCTTTACTTCTTTACCCCCTTTTTAAAGGCAACATCAAAACAGTTACTTCCGAGCATATTTATAACCTGTCAAGAGAAAGGACTAGAGACTCCATGGCTCTTCATCCCTGGGGGAAATGTTAGTTTCAAAGCACCACTGATGCCTCTGCTTTGTGCAATGGGTCGTTATGCTGATAAGTTTTACTGGTGTTAAAAACATAATTATCTAAAAGCCACTGGCATTAAAAACACCAGTGCATTTTTGTAATATGATTATAGAGACAAGATTATCTTTAATATGGGAGACATAAGTCTCAACATATTGATCGCTTTTTATGTGAAGAAAGAGCCAAATAACGACAAAAAATGTTGAAGAGGAAGCGCGATATGGTTGTCGGGAGATAGTGTTAAAAGAGATTCTTGCAGAGTAATATCGCTATTTCTGCTAACGCTGCACAAAACTTGGAACACGTCTAAATTTTCATGGTCATACATATGCACACACACAAAAAACGTTTCCTCTTACTTGTTTTCATTTTGTTTTCTATATACACTGAGATTATTTTACGTGTGAAGTGGCAAAATATCTCAAACAAAATTACAATAAAAAGTTATATGATTCAAAACTGAAAGAATATGACAGCAAATGTGAATGTTCTAAAATGAAGGACTTATTCCTGATTAGTGGGAGTTAATTATTGTTTGTCCAAGGAAAGAGAAAAGACTCAAAGATGACAGGCCATCTGAATAGCAATAAATGTAGGAGAGAGAAAAGGGAAGTATACATTTGTGATTTATTATTTCATTTATTTTAAAATATGTTACTTATTTTAAAACAGAAAATTATTTTATAGACCCAAGAGAAAATTTCATTTTAGCAAACCCTGAATTGTTTTTATGGAATGAATACAAAATCTGTAGTTTCAATCCGTTCACTAATAAAAAATTCTAAATACTACCTTTTTTTGCTAGGTCATTGTGAAGAGTAAGTAAAATGTTGTATGTATGACATATGATATGTGTATCTATTTTAAAACAGAAAATTATTTTGTAGACCCAAGAAAAAATTTCATTTTAGCAAACCCTGAATTGTTTTTATGGAATGAATACAAAATCTGTAGTTTCAATCCGTTCACTAATAAAAAATTCTAAATACTACCTTTTTTTGCTAGGTCATTGTGAAGAGTAAGTAAAATGTTGTATGTATGACATATGATATGTGATATGATTTCACATGATATATGAAAGTGCACATATAAAGTGCTGTTATCTTCAAGCTTTATAAAAAAATATTTATCAGTATTTCTAGGTATACAAATTGCCCCTAATCCAACAGTATCACAAGTGCCTCGTAGGTCAGCTTGTTTTAGTTCCGTGTCTGTTACAAGTGAGAGGCATTTACCCAGATCCCATACATTCATTAATTCTATTTAGGTGATCACTGATGCTGCAGGTTCCAAAAGTAATAACATATGTTAATTTTTCATAATAAAAGTTGATATAAAAAAAGGTGAAGGAAGGAAAACAGGAAAGCAGAAAGAAAGGTTTCATTACTTCATGACGAGAACACAAACAAACAAACAAAAAAACACATGGATAATCTATAGAAATGGGCCTATGTCGTTTACCCAAGGCCAGGAGTCACCTTTAATCCCCTCGACTCTCTCCCACTGCATAAATCATCCTGCCTTAAAAACCTTCCCCCTAACAGAGGCTTATTCAGAAGTGATTTTGTGAAAGAAATTTCTTGTGTCTCCAACTGGGAGGTCTTTACTTCCTCCCAGGAAAGTTGTCACCATTTGTCTTTCTCTTTCTTAAAAAATATATTTTAAAATAATAGTTGATGTACAATATATATTAGCTTCAGGTCTAGACATAGTGATGTGAGATATACGTACCTTACAGAGTATTCACCATAAGTCTAGCAACCATCCGTCACTGCACCAAGTTCTTATGATATCGACTCTCTTCCTTGTGCTGTACATTGCGCCCCCGTGACTTATTTCATGACGGGAGGTCTGCTCAATCCCCTTCACATTTTTGGCCCACTTCCCCATGGCCCTTCCCTCTGACGGAAAACCGAAACAGACTCACTGACACAGAGAACAAACTAATGGTTCCTGATTGTCTCTTATTTCTCTCAGAAGAGTAGTCACTGGACTGGTTTATTATAAAGGAAAGAATAAGAATCTTTCTGTTGTATTTTCCCATATTTTTCACCAATTTCATGTTGACTTCATTCTAAGCAACACACGTTGCCTGGGGTCTGAATGGGTGGCTTCAGCCCCCGAGTAAATTCAGGTCCTGCCAATTCACTTGCACAGTTTACCAATGGACTTCTCTCCCCGTTTCTACACGGGACAGGGAGGGGCCGCTGGGGGGCCCTTGAGTAAAGTGTGTGGCCACACGCATACACACGCGCTCCACAGCCACCCTTCCCACAGGGCACACAGACAGAAAGAGAGGTTGTGTTAATTTAGCCATCGAAATAAATTTTTTTAATAACTTTATAATATATAAAGTATATAACTTTATATAATATATAAAATATGTAAGTATAATAACTATAACATTATATGATTTTATAATAAATTCATGGTATGTGCTGTGATTCTGTGGCTCAGTACTTTAGATTAAGAGCAGAGTTACTTTTGGGGCTTATATAGTATTTTGGATTCTCACCACTTGCTATATGCATATTTTATTTTATATTTTATTTATTTATTTATTTTTTTAGTCGAGGCAACCCTTGGTTGACCTCACAGATTGCAAGGACCTTGTCAGTTTACAATCCCTTATTTTTTATTTTTTCCACCTACAGCACCTGGTCTTCCTAGGTGGTCTCTCATCCAAGTACTAACCAGGCCCGACACTGCTTAGCTTCTGAGATCAGATGGGATTGGGCTTGTTCAGGGTGGCATGGCTGTAGACTATACACATATTTTCAATATCGATAGGGCAGAGACAGACAGACACTTTCTTAAATACTAATCTGAAGCAGTCTGTTAATTTAGGTTTGTATATTCTGAAAACTCTCTTTAGAAACTAAAAGTTTAATATAATTATAAAACATATTACTTTTAGAGTGATATAAAACTAATAAAATCCAGGTAATAAGCCTCCAACAATTAATGGGTTTTATAGAGGTTTTTCAAAATATATATTGGTGATACTATCTCATCTCCCACTGTTACACTTATTATGATCCCCAAACTGGTAACGTTCTTGAAATGAAATTCACAAAAAGTAACAGGATTCTTAGAACTTTTAGATTCACAAAAAGTAACAGGATTCTTAGAACTTTTGGACAGTTTGACATGTTAGTGAGAAAATGCTAAGCTGACTTACAAAAAGTCAATTCAATTTCTGTGCTTTCTCTTCATTTTGCCTTCTGAGTCAAAATCAGTTAAAATCACCATGTTCATCTACTTCAAATCTGAGATACTGACCAGCAAATAGATCATTCCTTAGCCTCATGGAACTGGCTTTACTGTTGGTGTCACTGGCACTCCCAGCGCTTCCTGGTGATTTCTACGATAGGTCGCGATAGGCTGTGTTCAACTCAATGCACGCTTACTCCATCCCTCCAACAAACAGTACCGAGGTGGATTGCGTGAGGATGCACGGTCCGTGTCAGAGAGCAGGGTGAACGAAAGGGCGACTAAAGGAACTGCAGGAGTGGGTCAGAGCCACGCAGCACCCTCGCTACAGCAGGCAGGATCACGGCACTCCTTGTCTGGGGTTCATACAGTTTTCAAAGCAGCAGCCCTTTGTTCTCAGCTCCACGGTTCTCCAGGCCTGTGACCTGCTCATCAAGATGAGAAGTACAGCATTTTTGCTCTTTCTGAAGATGTGAGAATCTTTTGAAGCCGAGTTAGCTTGTAGTTGGTGCAAATGGTAAGAAGAGAAATGAAGGCATTTAGTCACACTAGTTGCAAAATCTTACATAAAGGGATATTGAGGGGACTGATTTTCAAGTTTATGGGATTTTGTAAAAATGACCACAGTAAGTTTGAGGAAGGACAGTCGTAACCCATTAGGAAAATCGCATAATGCTATAAAGAGCTTTTATGTGATGAGAGATGGCTTTTCACCCCATTCGTGTTTCTATTCTGGAAGACCAATTTGATATTGGCGTTTAAAACAAACGATTTCCGGAGTAATCTACCTCCATGGAGATAACACTTGTAGACAACGGTAACAGCAAAATGTGTCTTCCTGGCTTTGCTGAGTTCCTGTTTTCATGTGGTTTGTTCCAGCCTCTCCAAATCACAATCCACGCTCACACCAAACTCAAATTACAAAAGCTGTGGGTGTTGCCTCTTCCTCACTTCTCAGCCTCATGTCTATCGTGCATTCATCATTAGTGTCCTTTTTGTGGTTATATTGGAATTTTATATTTTAGATTACAGATTCGATGAATCAAACAATCATCTTCATTTGTATAATCTGATACTTTCAAGGAAAAGTAGCTAACTATAAGAAAGGCACAAATCTAAGTTTGGAGAGTAATAAATTTTGATGTATTTTAAATTTACATTTGCTCTAAATCAATATTTTGGATGTACTATTTTTTTTTCCCCACAAATATTCTTCCAGGTAAAAGACTTTTTCTGTTACTGATTACTTGGTAACTATTTACCGTTGATGTGGCCTTGGTATATAGTCTTGTGTCCCTCTGTGGACACGGGGCTGGAAAAGCACTTGACCCAAGTTGCCGTGAGGACTGGCAAACAAATTCGTGTAAAGTGCATTTTCTAAACATATGCAGTACGCTTTTGAGAATTTAGCCTTTACTAGTATTTGCATTCCACTTTACACTTTTGTGAGTTCGTTCACATATATTTTTGATCCTAATAGCCTTATGAAGTAGACAAGCTTGAATATACTCATTCTAATTCGAAAGTGTAAGAAATGTTTCTTTATTTCTAGAGGGTATGAGTAATCTTATCAAAATAGATTCAGTGGAATGAGAGTCATAGCAACATTACATGATTTTCCAGGTTACAGAATCAGTGACAAACCTAGGGCGAAGCCTCGTCAGGTGCTTTCAGTTTCAGTTTAACTTTGACTTTCTCATGTCCTTTCTAGAGAGACGACTCTCAAAGGATGGAACGGTGTTTTATCCTAAAACCATTAGAAAAGTTGTATAACCATAAGTGAATTTTGATAAAAATTCTTGACAAAAAAATTCTTATTTTCATTCTTTGACCCAATACTTGAAAATACTTTTGGACCAAATCTCCTTAATTGAGCATTAATGATTATCTTTTAGATGAAGTGGAAAATTAGTCACAATCCTATTCCCGGTTTACCTGTAAACACTTTTCTTTTCTCCCCTCAAAAATTTTTACTAAGGAACTCAGTCGGTTCGTCCCAGTTCTGACAATAATTGCCAGGGGCGGAACATCCCTGAGAACGGCTCCTGTGGTCTCAGGAAGCCCACGACCTCACGGCACTGGGGCAAGAGAGGTGTGAACGTCGTACGCAAGGACGAACCTAACCAAGGCCAGGCACGCAGATTCTTTCAAGTGTTTTTTTGATGGCAAGGAAGAGGTTTTACTCCAGCCTCTGGCAGTCCCCTCGACATCACACACAAGCTCTGCAGATGTCTAACTAGAAGAACTAGAGCAGCAGACAGTCAGATATACGTGTTACCCGTTTTGCTACCTACGCTTCTGTGTAGCAGCCGTATTAGCCCCTGGGGCATATATAACTAGAAATGGCAAAGATACGGACAAAACCGAGTACAGCCCCAGTTTAAAACAGGCATCTAAATGAGGCAGAAATTTCCCCGAATGTAAAGATACCTAGTATATGACCGACGATTCATGAAAAGGTAAACTACGAAGTGCTTTAAGAGTATCCTAAAGAGAGTTCCAGAATTGAAAGTCTAAACAAACAGGACATGTGATGTTTAAATAGAAAATACTTCATTCATTTTCTTTGTAGCCATTTTAATCCATTCCAAGGAGAATTCCTTTTCTGCCTTGGGCAGATAATGCTTTCATGTGTGAGGGGAGGGTGATCACTCACAGATAATCAACAATTCTCTGATTACTATAGTTCCGTTTAAAAAAAATCCAACTTAATAATTATCACATATAATCCATATAAGAATAAACCCTTTCTTACTCCAGTCACTGTTAAATGGCTCCCCCTCCAGCTCTTGCTGGCTGGAAGACTACACACCAAGGAGAGCAGGGTAGGCTTCCTCTCTGGTCCCATCCAGCATTGTCCTGCCATGTCCCACTGCATTAGACTCCCTGAGACCACGCCAGCTTCCAACGAGGGGAAGGGAAGGGACAGAAGAGGCAAGGAATGGTCTCCGTGAATTCGAATCAGTCTTTTCTTGGTTGGTTTTCTCTGACTATGGCAAGTATTAATTATTTTTCTTTTGCCTCATTTCTTTCCAAAATAATAATAAAAAAATACCTTTACTAGAGATATCATATCAGCAGTTTCTCCTCTGTCTGGTCTCTTAAGACATGTCCCTCAGCCTTGTGTCATCTGGTAGGATGCCTCCAGCTTCCGTCTTGTGAGGTGTGTTTTCTGCTCAAGCCAGCTCTCTTGAGTACGATGTGGGATAATGTCAGGCTACCTTGCTCTAGTGGTCCTCATTCTAGTGTCCTACATGCACTTTTTGCTCCTACAGATTCTGGAGGAATTAAAGATGTCCCTCTCCATCACACACCAGGAAAGAAGCTGGCTGGTGGCAACCAGTCATCTCTTTAGCAAAGTCTCTGTTATAAGTCTTTTCCTCTATTCGATCTTTGCAATGTTAAATCAATAGCAGCAAAGTTCATTTGTCACGCATACATTTGGAGGGACCGACGCCTTGCGTATTAGGAAAGAAAAAAGAAGTGCTTTCTAGTTTGACATTTTCATTATTAGGTTTATCTGCAAAAACAAAACTCTCACTCTAGCAGAGAGCCAGGACTTTTATGGTTCCCTTCACAATTTTATAATCCCTCATGCTACAGGGCTTCGATTCCAAAGAATAAAATGTGCCAACTGCTTTTCCTGGAGTGTCCTCAGTAGCACTGTCTGTCTCATTCATGTCACCGCTCACAGGAGAAAGCGTCTGTCAGTGAGACCTGGCACCTCGACTGCTCCGAATGTGAGCCGCTCTGCCTCAGGCAGGTCCAGCAGGGCTCCGACCGGCTGCGTGTGGACACACGGGGCATCGGGGCAGGGAACGAATAGTCAACAGGTGTCGTTCAAGTTAACCCTGCAAAGTAGAATGAGCCTTAAATTTGGCCATCTAAAATTCTCTCTATATAAAAGCACAAATTTCGAGAGTTCTTGGTCTTTTCGACTTAAAGATTTAATAATATGTTAATGATTTTGGCTTTTTCTTCCCCAGTGAACGCCGATGAAGGTGGATAATGAGTCTGAGGGAGGATGCACCGCGTGACCGGGACGGGGCCGTGGAAATCTGCAGGCTGGTAGGTCTGTGATTAGATTTTGTCTAAGCCACACACAAACCAAGCAACACACCTAAGCGATTTGAGCCTTATCTATCTTGTTTATAAGACAAGTAGAAGAAGGTTAATTTACTAGGTTGTGGTGAAAATGAATTAGGAGAAGTGCAAGATTCTTGGAATATGGTAAAGCATGTAAGAAATGCAACTATCACCGTCGTCATCATCATTACTTCAAAGATTCGCCAAGAATAAGATTCTGCATTATGTGTTCTATGTATCTATTTAAGTATGTGTGTATCTTTCGTCTCCACTATGGCAGATAATAATTAATATTCGATTCTAAAGTTATAAATATTTAGAGAAAGAGGTCAAACAGTAGTTGTCTGGAAAACTGCATTTGCATTTGTGTGATCTCAGTAAGAATAAGAAATGCTTAAAGAACATTAAACAATAGTTTATATAATTATGATTTTTTTTTTTGGAAAATAACAGAAAGAACAATGGTATTAGGAGGTATAAAGTCTTGTAAGCTGTATATTTAGCAAACAGTGACATTTCAAAGTTTTTTAAATATCTCCCCCTGAATTAGTGTCAGTTTCTATATCAGGGGACCTCACTCCTCTTTTTCATGGACTTTAGAGGTTTAGTGACCAGAAATAACTGGTCACTAATCACATTTCTGCTCTGTTGATTTCCAGTCCCCAGAACAGCAGCTTCAGGAAAATGTAGACAAATTTAAGATTTTACTGAAAATTAACCTGATCCTAATTATACTTCATAGAGCATTCTTCCCATAGTACAAAGGTTTTTGAGTGTGAGCGATCTATGTTTAAGACAAGTTTGTTAATAGACTTTTAAAATAATAGTTGTAGTCTTAGACATTGAAAACAAAAATCGTGGTATATTTCTGAAGTATCATGTCTTCGTGGATATTGGCCTGTTTAACCAAACACTCAGAGTTCGTAATCATAATCAATGATGCTATTTTGGGGAAACAGAATTAATTTTCCGAAAGCTTGATAATAATGGATCTAATAGGAGAACAAAAGCAAAAAATTAACGAATCAGCCCCAGACATGAAGAACTTGTACTTAACCTTAGCAGAACTGGTTGGGAGATAATTCCATGCAGAAGAAACTTGTTTAACACTTGGCTCTATTTATCTTTTGATCATAGAAATATTAAGTAGATTTGCTCCCTTTGACATATTTCTTCCATATGGGAAGGAACACATAGGTGTGCTGTGATTACACCGAGAACATATGGGTTCAGCTGTCCAGTTCATTTTAGGTAATGCTTTCATTGCGGATTATTTGCCCAAAGGGTAAGACTCAGGCAGTTGTAAGTTAAGAACTTGAACGATTTTCTGCAGATGTGTTCACACGGTCTAGATGGGATGATGCACAGAGCGTTAACCTTGTGGATCTGATAGCCGAGAGTCAGTGATGGGTTCTGTTCTCAGAGTGAATCTCGTGACCAACAAGATAAAGAGACTACGTTATGGATGGGCTATTTAGACAAATGTTGGTTTTTAATGGGTGTAAATCTGTTCCAACACTGGTCAAATAATCTAGTTTGAATATGTGCAGTTTAGTGTACTTCGGTTATACTTCAATAAGTTAAGAAAAAAAAAAATCGCCAGGTATGAGATAAAAAAACCATTGGAGACTGTATAAAACGAGTAGGAAGCACATCTGCTGCCCCAATGCAGGATGAGAGGTAAGTGAGTCCCAGGTTGCAAGAGGGGAGAGCAAACTTTGATGGGAGCTTTTGAAGAAGCAAGTAGGAAATGGAGGGCGTTTCAGTTCCTGGGATTTTGCAGCTTGGCTAGAGGTCGTTGGCAGAAGCCTCGGAGACGTGTCCAGCAACCCTGACACGGGGAAAAGGGCGCACGGGGTGGAAGCGTGATGTCTCTGAGAAGCTCCTCTCGGGCCTGAGATGGTGTGGATTTGGCACGAAGGTTTCTGTGTGCCTGGGTGGTGAGGAGGCTGCACAAGGCAACAGGAAGGCCAAATCAGATGTGTGCTATTTACAAGCAAACAGAACTCAAACATCAGAGTGGTGCTTATTTTGAGGGGTGTGAGACATCGAAAGCTGTGACTATAGACATGATTGCCAGCCATCAGAGCCAGCACCAGATACCAGGAGAATGGAAGACAGTGTTATGATCCTTAAATTAAGCAATGTTAAATTGGCTCTTTATCAAAGAAACGGCAAACAAAAAACAAATTTTCTCTACTGACCTGAATTCCATATAGAGAAACGAAGACAGAATTCATTCCTGAATTCTGTGGATGTTAAGTGTGAAAATTCACGCTTACTACCAATAGTTTGATCTGAGAAAGATTTCGAGAATAGAGGAGAAAAGGCAAACAAACCATAAAGAAAAATAAAACAAACGAGCAAAAAGAAAAAAATCCCTATTGGTATAGATACTAAAACAGTAATTTTGTTAGCTGCATCCATATTAAGCTACTTATCTTACACTATTACAGCTCATAGCAGCGTTCCATCTTTCCTTGCTATATTTATAGTTTCAGTTATGTGAAATTATTTGAAAACAAATCTTATACCTTCATTTGTTGGCAATAAGGAAGTGAAATGAGAGAATAATGTATATTTCTTTGTTTTACCAAAACTACCGGTGATAAAATTAGGAGGGGAATGAGCAAATATAGTGAAGAGATCTAGTTGAGAAACATATTATTCATATCTCAAAATTTCATTGGATTTATGCTAAATATTTTGAAAGTAATATTTTGATGATCCTGTTTTTAATTTTGGCATTTATATGTATATATGCAAAGCTACATAGGTTCGTGTATATGGCTTCCTATGTATACATATATATGAAGATACATTAAAGTCTATGTTATGATATATTGCATTTAATTTGTGCCTTAATAGACTTGGCTCAATATTTACCAATATTCTTTTGAGGCCTTATTCTTTTATATCAATAAAATCAAAATCTGATATGTACTAACTAATACAATGAAATTAACAGTCTTTTAGTAAATCTATACAAGAGTTTGAATTCCATGGTAATCTTTTTTTAATCAAAGATGAGAAATTAGCTATTTATATGTCTTTTTCTGCTAAAAATTTCTATACATGACCCTAGATTAACTCCCTTAAGCTTCACAGCTCCTGTGTTTTGTTATTACTCAGTTTATGAAGCTTTAAGAGCTTAGATTTCTCTTAAACCATTCTGTCACTTGGGATCCACCCGAATTTTTCACACTTGTCCATTAATGTGCAGTTCTTTCCAATATAATAAATCCTGGGTAACTTCATGCTCAAATGGCTCCTTTTCTGTCTTTTTCTCACTGAATATAAAAGTTTTCTATAGTTTGTCACTTAAAGAGGTCGCTAAATTAAAGTCCAGAGCTTATGATGACTAAATATATATATCTATATATCTATATATCTATAGATATATATATACACAAAATTCTTCTTTCCTGTGTCCCATGCATAGAAAATTAGTAAAATCAGTATATCTTTCTAACTTCAGCAAGTTCATTTACAGAATTTAAATAATCGAAATCTGTCTCTAAAGCACATTATCGATGTTATTGCTTTTTTTTACTGTCAGACTTTTCCTTTCTGATGACTGAAAACCTATGTAAATTTTCACTATCAGTCCTTTAAATATGATTTTAGAATTTCTCTGTCTGCGTTATTCTTCCGCTCTGTAGTCTCCAAGCACATTTTCCTAATAGCAGGAGTATGTGTTCCTGTGGTTAAAATACAACCGAATGCATACTGAAAATTTAGCAAAAGTGTAGAGGCATATCGGCTGGAGAGTTGTTTGTTACGAAAGGAAATTAGAGAAATAATTCAGAAAAGGCTCGTCTACGGCCACGCCACCCTGAACAAGCCCGATCCCTGTCTGATCTCAGAAGCTAAGCAGGGTCGGGCCTGGTTCGTACTTGGATGGGAGACCACCTAGGAAGACCAGGTGCTGTAGGCGTAAAAAATAAAAATAAGGGATTGTAAACTGACAAGGTCCTTGCAATCTGTGAGGTCAACCAAGGGTTGCCTTGCCTAAAAAATAAGAAAAAAAAAGGAAAAAGAAAAGGCCCGGAGCATTTCCATACCTCTCTGCTTTTATGGGGAGCACATCAAGGGCAGGGCATATTTTAGTCATTTTTGTGCTTGGCTCGTAATAGGCATTCCATAAATGTTGAGTAGTGACTAAACAGACCCTCGAATGTATGGAGGAAGAGTGATCACCTAAAGGTCGGGATCTGGGAGGGGTGTGACAGCTCGTGGGTCACTAAAGGCAAAGGACTTCGTCCTCGTACTTGACTGAGGTCAGTGCTGGTTGTAGAAACGAACAGTAAGATGGGAGCATTGAATGAGAGTGTTCGTACTCGGCTAGACTGTTAATAGGTGGTATTTCAATTATAACCTGCGACCTTATAAAGTAATGATGATCATTCCTACTTTACAAATGAAGACATGGAATGAGACGTGCACACGGTCACGGTGGTGGGAGGGCTTCACGCTGTGTGCATTCTTCTTCCTACACATGGGGCTTCCATTTCTGGATGTTCACTCACCAAGGGACTGGAGACCTCTCTCTCTTTCTCCGGGAAGGATCTTCATTGTCACCGATACCAACAATACAATTACTGTTGGTGATACGCTGCTTACTACTTATCGTTTTCACATAAACTTTTGTATACATTATCTTAAATTACATAACAATTTTATGAGGTTCACAGGACAGGTGATTATTACCATTTTATATATGATGAAAATTAGATTGCAAAACATTAAGAGAATTGACCAAGTTAATATGCTGATCGTAGAAGATACTGGACTCAAACTAATCTTCTACTTCTAACTCGAGCGCTGTTTCCATGATACCAAGATAATTACAGTAATTAAACAGTAACTATTAATTGTAGTTTGTCCATTTATTAAGTATTGTCATCCTGCAAATGGTCTCCTGCGGTAATCATATGCATGCTATCCGGCTTTATGTCTGGTTTCCTTCCCTACTTCCTCTTCTTCCTCAGATAAATTATCTAATATGGCTCCATAGCTTGGTTAATGTCCATTAATAGCACTCATAGGAGGCAACTATTAGGGTATTTATTGAATTAGTATTTTTTTATTATTATTAAATGAGTATACTTTCTACAGTCAAATGTCATTCTGTGAGTCTGGTCAATTGCTAAGGTTTATAAAAGTGTAGAAACACTATACTGTTAAGACCTCAGCTAACTGATAGAAACGAGTGACTGTAATTCCATTGAGAACCGTTAGGAAAAAGTGATTAGAGATGACACAAAACGTAAGTAAGGTCTCATTGTTTTTGGTGGTTTCGTGTACACAGCTATTTAAGTGCATCAGTACAGGAGTGTATTGCTTAAATATAAAGGAAAAGAGTGAAATAAAATCAGAAGAAATTAGAGGTGGAATATTCATACATGCATGTTTAATTGGGAGCCTACTATGTTCCAGGCTGTAGTGCTAGAGAATCATTTAAGGTTTATACTATCCTTAAAACACAGACACTTAAGCATTTTACAAATGATAAAACTGAATCTGAGCAAAGTTAGGACTTTCCCAAGGCCCTTTAGATGGTGTTGGAGCTGTCATCTGACCTCGGCTTTCTGATTCACAAGATTTCTTTCATTTTGCTTCATCGTATTTTATCACATGACGGGAAGACATAATAGGTTGATTTTTACCCCATTATTCACCTAACAATTTGGGACACTTGGTGAGATCTGAACATTTTCCTCTTGCACCCTCTTCTTGAATAAAATCTTTTTATCTATTCTTTTCTTTCTGCGTTGAGTTAATATGCCTGAGTAAAGAGAGGTTCAATTTCCTTTGTCCTTCTCCCCATAAACTGTTCTGTGATAGTTCCTAAGACCGCAATCTTATCAAACCACATTATGCTAGATGAGGAAAACAAATTTATTTTGCCTCTTGCAGGAGAATATACAGTAAATACAGACAGAATTACTAGACCTGTCAACTGGCTGCTGAGTAAATATGTGACATATTCGTGCCATTTTCTCTAGAAACTAGCATTTCTCATTGATTTATGGTTAAGTATACCACTAACAAGAAACTGCCAAATAAAAACAATTGAGTTCATAATTTAAGAAAATATTCAAAGAGGAAATAAAGTTACAGAAGCTTCACCATTAATGTAGTCATGGCTGAGTACAGTTAGTGCAGCGAACACACATGCATTATATTGTCTTACTTGAGGTGACATGAGGCCGGGTTCACAATACTGGCTGAGCTCTGCACCACTGAAATAGAGGCTTCCGGGAGAAAGACACATTTCACACCTGAATGTTTTTTTGCAAATTGAAATCGGTGCTGCTTTCTCTCAGAGAATTCTGGTCCTGAAGTTTTATCCTTGCCAAAAATATCCCCGAAATGATTCCGTATCTTGATTTTGAGTTCAGCTTCCTACAGAGATGCTAAGGCTGTATTTGCATCAAATTATTTATTTTCTTAATTTTATTCTTTTAATACCATAGATTTTTTTTTTCTTTTTTCTTTTGGATGAACCAAGAAGAAAAGGCTTATACCAGCTTGTGATCAGCAAGAAGAGGTCTTCCCCCTTGTAATTCCTAGCTTGGGGAATTTGTTTCAATATTTCTGCCTCTATCCTTCAGGAAATATTTGTAACAAACTCATTGCACTTAATAGTGCTTCACATAACTAATCGCTGACATTACCATAAAAGCTAAAACTAAATTTAAAGCGGTAAACACATTGCTCATTCTTATGCAAGTGTTTTTCATATGTTAAAGTGTCTGGCAAGTATTCTGAATTTAAAATCTAAGCTATATTTTAATAGGAATAATGGGAGAGCAATAAGCAGTTATAATTAAAGCTTGAAAACTAGTTTAACTAAAAATGAAATGAATTTTGGGCACTGATCTTAATCTTCAAAACTATATTGGTAGCCAAAAGGTCATTGTCCTGAGATTTCTTTCTAGCAGTAGAAGGGGCGAGGGAAGAAATAAGCTGTGGAGAAAAAAAATCTATATGTTATTAACTAGCAAGACTTTTTAGAAAAGTGCTCACTGTATGTAGAACATAGTGCTGATACTTCATGATCTGGCTTTTACTCCACCCACTTGTACGAAGCGATAGTACTGTGGGATGTAGAAACTGAATCTCAGATTATTTTGCGTCAAAAAATACCCTCCCGCTCACTGTTTTTATATACTTCTGAGCTTTTAAACTTCAAATGCTTGAGTTCCATGTCCCCCTGATCTTTGCTGCCTTCCCTTCCTCTCTCTCAGACCTTTAAGGACCATCTCCATCTGTTTGCTCTTTTCCCCACTCCCTTATGATCATTTGAGGTGACTGAGTGACAAGTCTAATAAAGATAAGTATGTGATAAAGTATTATATCAGATAACATACTTCCAATTTAATAGTGACTTTTTTGTGCTAAGTTTTAGCAAGAGTCATTTGTTACTGAGCAATTCGGGTTGTAAGTTCTCTCCTGGGCTCTCAGAGCACATCGCAGGTAAATCAGGATTTTGTGCAAGCAGTCTTGTAGTTGTTAACATGTTAATAAACATAAATCATAGCACATTATGGGGGCCAATTTCAAAGTCAGCAAAGTTACATCTTGACAAACTTTCCCGTCCTTCTAGGCAGCTGCCCCTGACCCACTCTCTTTAGATGACTCTGTCCTCCTCTGTAGTCTACGAACTCAGTGTCCCCTGGCCAAACGCCCGTATTCTGGACTACCCTCTGTAGACTTTCTTTTGTCCTCAGCCACCCTGCTTGCGTCACGTTTGTGGTCTGGTTGCTGTTATATCCCAAGGTGATGACAGCTTGTCATGGCGCTGTGTAACCAGCTCCATGCTGACCAGAGCGGAGGGCAGGGCTGGGTGCGGTTTAGTGACTGGTAGGAATTGGTTATCATGGAAAAGACAATTATGGCCATCAGAGTGATAGTGAAGTTCAGGTAATTCAGTATCAGCAGGATTGCTGAAAGGTAAAGGACACATGAGCAGGGACATTCATAGGAGTAAGGGACTATTTTCTGTACCATTGTAACACCCTGTGATCACATTGATTATCGCGCTTTCCTGCACTTCAGTATAATCACTGGATTACTAGTCTATCTCCTCCAAGAGACAATGGATTTCTGAGTTCATGGACTATGCCTTTGATCTTTGTATTCCTAAAGCTTGTCACATAAAGTTGTCAAGTAAATAATGCACAGTTAATGGTTACATAGGGATTATTATTTTAAAAAGTCTTCTCTGCTGGAAAAATTCTTTTATTCTGGATTCCTCAGAGCCATTCCCTTGTCTTCTACCTGGAGATCTGACTTTTCTAAGTCTCAGATTTCATAGTTTATACATCATCAGTCACACTATGTGATTGAGATTTTTAAATAAGTTCAAAACCAGAGAAACTAGAGATTTGCCTAGAGCCTGGTTTCCTAGTTCTTCCAATAGTTTTAGGGTCACATAATACCCTGTATTAAATAACTTTCTGCTTCAAAGTAGTTAAAATGGAGAATTAGAAGCAGGGGGCGTGATTATGGTCTGCCAGAATTGGATTCAAGAATAAAGATATGATCACTTGTGTCTTTTAAAGTAGAAATATTATTAATTTGAATAAATTCTAAGTTTACGATTGAGACAATGTCTTCTTTATACTTTTTATTTCTAGCAAAAATAAATAAAGAAATAGTGCCTGAAATATAGTTCAGTGGCCATGTGGGAACTAACGAGGCCTGGCAGATTACCGTCTTGTCTCAAGGCAGCACTGGCTGTCGGCGATGAAGGACATCGTATTTCTTATGCAAGTCAGAAGAGTTACGCTAAAAGAGAGAACTTACTTCTGCAGAAAGGAAATTAGGACTTGTTTTTTAAGCTCTTAAAAAAAGTTATAAAAAAGAGCTCTGTTGGTGTCAGTATACTGTGTGGTTTTGGTCACCGCTCTGTTTTTCTTTTTTATAGTAAAACGCCATATCATGATGGGCATGACAGAGAAAAGGAACCAAAAATAACGATCAAGGAAGTTTTGAATATTTAAGGACAACAGGCAAATATTAGTCCATTAAAATTCCTTAATAAAACGGAATTCTAACGTTTAAAAATTTTATAAAATTGATCTTACCTGAAATTTAAAAAAAAAAAGTCACAACACAAAGGTTATAATTTAAGGATGTGATTAAATATTTTCTAACATGTTTCTTTGAGACAATCTTGAAGACATTTATATATTATTTATATAAGTGACATAAGAACTATGTTATTTATATAAGAGCAATTACCAAATAAGAATTAAATCCATAGCTAATATGTTTTGATTAGAGATACACCTTCCTAACCAATTTGAGGTCATCATTGTCTGAACTGTTCTCTCAAACATACATGCATATGTATATATGTCGTTATATGCTTTTTGACCCAGTTGGGTTTAAGCAGCAGAGATCATTTATGGCTGCTGAAAACACTATATTTTATTAGTTGACATGTAAAGTGCTGCATTCATAGTCAACAGAGTAAAATGGAGGGGCGGTTTTGCCAAAAAAAAAAGAATGATTAAAGTTTAAAAAAAAATTATAAATGAGCCTATAATTCTGGCTTAATTAGGAAAGACAAAAACTTCAGACAGACATGCTAGAGAGAAACACAGGAGAAAACAAGCTACTTTAAAAAAATGTCGAAGTCTCATTTTACAAATCATTGAGTATTAGATTTTTCCAGGAGATGTAAAAGATTTCATGGAGGTGCATTGGGTATTAGAGCAAAGAATGAATTGAAAGGCAGAGCTCTATTCAACCTGCTACAACATACAGGTGCCTGGGGAGGCTTTTCTATTTAAAGGAGAATCCATTAAAATATATCTGGATGGGAAGCCAAAGAGAAAGCAGAGGTAACTCAAAATCTATTTCTTGTGATTTTGGAATTCAGGAGGGTGCTTTTTCTGCTCTCTTCCCTCCTCCTCCTCTTCTAAGTCCCTCGAACTTTTAATTAGTTCATTCCATTCATTACAGATATTCTAGATTCGATCGCTTGTTAAAATCCTATTGACTTATAAGATCCTTTTCTATTTTCCCAAAATCGGTTCATTGTGTCAGCCGATTCTGTCTGTCTCTATGAAAAAAATATCACATGATAAGATCTGAGTTTATAGGACGATTTTCTCTCTTACCGCCCCCTCTTTTATTTGTTCATGGGTGTCCTCGCTCTAAACATTTTTCATGTAGTGTCAAACTTTCCATCTTTAAAAATGCAAAGTGTTGGAAGAATTCTGGTGACTTGCATTTAAAAAAAAAATTCTTTGCTACCTTTTAAAAATGTCATATGGAGCATAAAATACTCAATACCTTGTTTAAACTTAAATCTCTTGAGCTAGTCCTAGTTATATTTGTACAGCTCCTATATGGCACACAAATATAAAATCTCAGTGATTAAAATAGGTTACTGCTAATGTTGAAAAGTATGCCTGCCTGTGTGTGTGTTTATATTCAGTAATTTTGGTAAATAAGGTATTAAGCATCGCAGATATGTTTGAACACACACACACACACACACACACATACACATCTTTGGTTTTGCTGATATTTTCTCTGTCCCTTATGCTTCATCCACGAGTGAATTTTTCTTTAACTTTTAATGACTACATATGACCCTTCATTAGGCTGTGAAGTTATCATAGGCAAGGATCTTGAGCTATTCAGACGGTATCCCTGATGCCTAGCAGTGCATGGGGCACGGAGCAGGAGGGAAATGGGCGAGAACGGAAGGCACGGCCTTGCACGCCCGCGCGGGCTGAGCACAGCAGATCCTGTGCGTCGGCTTCACACACGCTGAGGGGGAAGTGAGCAGCGTGATCGAGTCACACGAGCGGATGTCTCGTCTTCTGGCAGCGCGGTGGCCGTCGCGCACCCCATTCTTCCCCGGTGGCTTTGGTGCATCCTGGACGTCAGCGCGGAGGGTGCGGCAGGGCGGTCTTATGCGACCGTCCTGTGTCGGGCTTGCGCATCACGGAGTCAGCGTTTCCGGCTGTTAGTGGACATTTCTCCCGGCCTCTTGCAGATCCCTCAGGCTACTTGATACATTTTCACACACTTTTCTGCTTAAATAGCTACATTAAATTCCATTGTTTGTAAATAGGAACACTAATCGATAATCTCCGAGAATACAATAATGTGATTACAGTGCATCTCTAGGTCAATTTAAACTACGAATTATTTTACTTTAACTGGAAGATGCAGGAAGATGATAGACGTATGTGTGAATGAGGGTGTATGGTTTATTTTTTTCTTAACTATGCCAAACAGGTTTTAGTTCTAAAGTGCATAAATGAAGTTATTTTGATGTTTATGCGATATGTTTTAATTACAGAATATAAATAGTAAGCCTTACATAGTGCTTCATTTTCAATATTTCTTAAGTGCTTTTACATGTTTGTTTCATTTGATAATTATAAAAATCCAAAAGAGGGTAGGTATTGCCCATAATTGCTATGCTAATCGGAGGAAAATTCAGGTTTCTACGTAGGTGTCTCATTCTTCCTTCATACTGTCTTATGAGAGGTTCTTATTCTCTGCGTGCTTTCTTAAGCTACATTTGGGCTTCAGTGTGTGAACACCACATAGAACTGACACCTCTTTCTGGTTTTACTTTACTTAAGGGCCAGAAACACTGAGTTTCTGGGTATTTTCAGCCAAAACGACAGGCAGCCTCTCTAACTGGATTAAGTCTTAACTAGATGTGTCAAGTCATTAGCAAAGAGGCTGCAACAACAGCAGCACTTGGACATTCCTCAAATCTATTTAGTTTTCAGTATATTCCTTAAAAATGAAAAATTTATAATGATCACCATTGAGACCATCTTATTGCATATAAAAAATAATTTTTAAATCTTGTATGTTCACAAAGTCTCCTAAAAGAACTGAATTTATGGCCCACGGACAATCTTTAAGAGAGATGATGGTAAGACATGAAACCTCCGCTAATAAGATTTGTACTCGTGGTTGCTGTAAAATCATGTAAGACAGGAGTACGGTAATAGAACCCTGTGCAGCATGCTCTTCCATGATAACGTGACAGGAGCTTCTCTTAAATTCCAAGCTCTAATTTTGCAAAACTGTTCCCGTAACTTATAAATATATGAGTAAACAAATGAAAATATAGAAAATAGAATATGTGGGCAGATGTCAGATTCTAGTAATATTTAGTGGCCCTGTGTGTATATTCATAAAGTCAAAGGTATTTTTATGACTAGTTCAGGTAATATTTGAAAAACATACCAGTGATTACTCTTTATTTCTTAAGATTTCGCATTGAAACTGTTAGCTTTGATCTGAGTGATGTTATTTTCAGAAAAATAAATACATTCGGTGATGCTGAAGTTATATGTATAAATTTCTAGATCACGTTTCTTTATAAATGGTTTTCTAGGTTAGCGAGGGGCACTTGGAAGCATAGTAATATTCTCATGGCACTAGGATGGGAATGATGCATTGTCATGGTCATCTCACAAGTGACACCCCGGAGTGTTCAAAGAGCCAGTGCCATCCCAACAGCAATTAATTACATCCAAGAGAACATGTAATATTTCACTTGATTATAAAGTATTTTAAAAGTAATTACTTCGGAGAAACTACAGAAAAATATACCATTTATTAAAAAACATCTAAAGTCAGACACGCTGAATTGGCATCACATTAAACAATTTTGAGAAAGTCTGCAAACTTCGGCACTGAACTTGTTATCATTGCTGCGAGTTTAATATTTCCAGAGACTTGTTGAAACTTTTAATGAATAACAAAAATTTTCATATTTATACATGATAATATAGAATATAGGTGATACAAAAAGCTTGGCTTAATTATCTGAATTTTGGTTAGGTTACACTATTATTTGGATATTTCAGAGCATTCAGATAAAGGTCCACTGCAAATTTTAATCTTTGAAATATTTTACCTCATTTTTAAGGAAACAAAGGTAAGGGCTTATACAACAGAAGTTAAAGCTCTATAACTAGGGTGAGAGAAGCATTTCAAAGATATTGCTGCAACTATATTGGCCATTTGATTGTAGAGCAACCTTTTATCACTTGGTATTATTGAAATACCATAGTCTCCAGTAGACTGATTCTCTAGAGAAGAACACCACGAAAACAAACAACATAATGTCCACTGGCTCATGACACTTAGTATATAGGATATGCTGGCACAGGGATGATAATGTGGATCATTGTTTACTCTATATGTTACACAGAAACAAACGAATAAATCTGAAGGAGTGTTATCTCCTAGGTAGATGAATTGGGAGTATATACACACACACACACATACACACACACACATATGCATATAATATACATATATATATGTTATCTTTGGTTACAACCTTTATTTTTTCTTAGTGAGTTTCACTGGTAAAAAGTAACACATTTTCTCTATTAGGCATTTTTACCTGCACTTTGATGGGCATTTAGATACTTAAAAGATGGCGTGATGCAGGAGGCCACTGTTTCTCAGTTGGGGGCAGATGCTACCGGAAGTATCATTGTGAAGGGTTTGAGGTTGAGGAAAAAGAAAAAATGAAGAAGAAACATTGTGGGTGCCAAATAATTCACAGTTTGCCTAGGGCTGCCTGGGAGGGAAGAATGTCTGTGTCTACACCATAAAGTAAATGAGAACATCCCACCTGACATATCTATTGCAAACGATATTTCTACTCAACGTTGCTTAATGAAACAAGACTATAAAACTATACAAAATAGTAAAATAAAAAAGTGCATGAAAATAAGCTAATCGTATGTTTTATATTTTAAAGAAATCTCCTTAGTTTATTTATTGGCCCTTGGAGGAAGTTGTAAAAGCATCTAAAAATAGAATTAAGATAGAAATATAAGGAGACAGTGAAGGCTTCAATTGTTAAAGACTTTGCTAACTGGTTCAGTTATCATTCACATGGAGAGCGCAGCCAAGAAATCAGAAGGCGGAGGATCAGAAGGGCAGCGATGGAAGGATTAGGAGAGATTCCCCGAGAGTATAGATGTGTCATCAGAGACCGAGGCCGAGTCCACACACGCCCTGGTCGCCCGGTTACTGTGTACGGATGCGAAGTCTGGGCAGCGAGGAAGGCTGATGGGAAAGAAACGGGCTCATGTGACACTCAGTGATGATGGCAGAGCCACGGAGACCCTGGACCGCAGGGAGGATGCACAAGTGGTTCACAGAGCAAGTTAAGCCTGAGACATCGCTGGAGGCAACGTTGACGCCGTCCTACTCAGGCACGTCGTGAGAAGGCAGGGTGCTCCGGAAAAGACGAGAGTGCGGGGAGAACAGAGGGCGGCAGGGAAGGAAGCAGGCCACGTGTGAGGTGGGTCGACTCCACGGGAGAGGCCACAGGCTGGTCGGCGGGAGTTGAGGAGGGATGCTGAGGACAGGACACTGGATGGAACTCGTCCACAGGGTCACCGGGTATCGGAGCCGACTCAGTGACATGTCACACACACACGATAAAAACAGACCTTTCCAAATAAGCAGTCGAGTATTTGATTCAATCCGTGTTACTCCTTAGAATACTTGTATATCCTTTCAAAGTTTAAGGATCCCATGAAGAAGGTAATAATCGATATAGCTAAGAACTTTGGACTCCTTGAGGCATTGTAAGAAAAACTCTGACTCACTGATACATTCGTAAAGAATGTGAACTGTAGCCTTGACTTCTGTTTTCACACTAACTTTTAACAAATTCCTTGTAAGTCCATGAGGATACCAAGACCCATCATATTTGTCAGAAAAAGAGAGCTAGCTAAGTAATTCATTGCTGTCATGTATGCTTTTTTCTTTTTCAACTCCCAAGTCCTTTCTAACTTGAACATAGTTATTCTGATTTCATTAACTTTTAACTTTCCTGTTATTTTTAGGTAGTTGTGTCCGAGAGAGAATTCTATGCGTGCAGGGAACATGTATTCGAAGATTAATATTCAGAGTGTAACTTAAATTTATGAATTATTTCAGAATTAAGACAAATTAAAATAGCACGTTAGCGGCAAAAGCAGTAGTTGAATAGAGAAATTTCTTTACTTATCTGTTAATTATGCAAATTGATTACTTTAATAGAGACTTAAATGAAACCAACCAAACTGATGGACAGGTAAACAAATGGATGCTGGGAGCCATTGGAGAAACCAGGTATCTTTAAAGAGGAAAAGATCTGTTGTTACTCGGAATTTCTTAACCCTCTTTTGAGCCACTGAAGTGTAACGTGATTTTTTTTTTTTTTTAAGTAATTGCTTGTTGCATGCCATTTCTTGTTAGGTTACTCATTTACAAATGAAAACCTGGACGTATTTTGGAATACAGTAAAAATGCTATATCTCTGTTTCTTGGCTATTATAGAGGTAGTTCTCTTTCCATTTTAATTCTAGATATAAAGTTATTTTCCACCCGTTCTTAAAATACAAGAATATGTGGAAACTGTAGTTACTAAAGACTAATGACCTTCAAGAATGTAGTAAGACGTTGAAGCAAATAGCAACCCTACAACTTAGCAGGTATGATTCGCGAGTGGTAAGAACACACATGCTTAAAGCTGACTACGTCATCTCCTTTTCTCTAGCCTGTTGCCGTGATTATTTTTAACGTCACTTTAAATTCACTTGGCTTACTATTCTACTAGCTTAGGAATACATTTGAACGTGTTTAATAAAGTTTCTTTCCATAGACCTCTCAGAAATGTGCACTAATTAGGTTTGTGTCTAGGAAAAAAAAAAAAGGTAGCAGAAAATGTAATAAGGCATTACAAAATAGCAAGTATATTTTTACCATTTGAAAAGCAACATATTTCAAAATATTAGACATTGATCGGTTGGCCTGATAAAGTAAAGCACACTTAAAAAGTGACCATTTTATAGACAAACCGATTGTTTTTAGGAGCACAGATTCATCTTATTGTTAGGTTAGAAACTCTCTCCATCTGAGTTTTTGTCTCAGAATGTTGCAGGTGGTTGATTTCAAGAAGTTTATATATATTCCTGGGCTGAGTTCTGGCCCAAGGATTTAGACTTAAAATTTAAAGAGACTTGACAGTGATTTCTTTAAAAGATGCATACCAATATTCATAAGTTAGGAATTACTCTTAATTAAAGGATAATCAAATTGTTGAGTTTCTGTATATAACTGTGATGCATAAACCCTCTTAAATATCCAAATGGACCTTCTTCTGAAAGAAGCAAATTAATCTTCATTTTATCTTATTTTAAAGATGCGATTAGATTTTTAAAATATTTATTACATTTCATGTATGAGCTAGGCAGTGTGTCAAATCTTACTATTAATTCGATCAACAAATATTAAAAGCCTAGCAGTTAGTCATAGGCATTCTGTCCACACTGAGAACACAACACGAACCAGACTAGACAATGTTTCTGAGTTTAGGATGCTTGAGTTCAACAGAGGAACTAGAAATTACGCTGAACAGCTGAAAGGAAACGAACAGGGTGAAGAGAGAGAGATGAGCGTGAGAGGACGTTTCCCCAGGGGACTGGGGTTGAGCTGAGATGTGAATAACGACAAACAAGAGCATGAGGTTGACGTTCCAGAGGCACGAAGTGTGGAAGGGCCGTGAGCATCTGAAACAAAGCCAGGGCGACAGAAGGACCTCGCTGAGGAGCCGGAACAGCCCAGCAGGGACTGGAGGGGGCGGGGCTGTGACTGCAGCTCGCTCGCTCCTCATCTAAACTCCAACGACTGAACGCTAAGAAAAACAGAATGCCTAGTGGAGCAGTTTGTTCTGTAGACACCTCAGGAATTCAGTTATTACACTAACCAAGTAAAGTCATATTGAAAATCGAATTTCCATATTACATTTATATTGCATCGCATATATTCAATTTAGAGTTAGGAGACAGCCCGTGTTTACAATTAGAATCATAAATTCATTAAAATGATCTATCGGGTTAATTTCTCACTAAAGTGTAGTAAAAATAAATGTATTCCATATGCTGAATCAAAAATTTATTTAAAAAATTCATCGACAGTTCATTCCCACTCTTTTCTCACAATGCACAATCTTGACTATCTCGAACTTCGAGGAATTCAGGCAATCATTAAAACGCCTGACCATCCTGAATAGGTTCGAGGGCCTCCTCTTGTAAGTTAGCAACCTCGTACTAGCTTGGATGTCTTCACCCTTCCAAAAGGTGTTGAGAGGAAAAGTCACGGGAAAAATTGTTCATCTCCTTTGGAAAAGCCTGCACTTTGGAAAGACTCAACTTTTAAAATGAACAGGTTTCGGTTTGAAAATCAGAATTCTGGTTCTGCGTCATCTGTGGGGGGACTTGGGCACGATTCTCAAGCTCTCCGTGCTTCTCGGTGGTTCTTGGGTGTTAAATTCGAAGCGTGATTCCAGAGGAAGGTAGCAGTTATCACATGAGAATGTACGTTTGCGTGAGATACATGTGGCCTCCGACTTTATTAACCCGAACAACGAAGGGGCTGTTGATTTGTTGTCATTTTTATGAAAATGGTCTTGAAATCCAGCCTCAGGGGAGGAAGGAATGGATGTCCTATTCTTTTGATCCTACTAAGAAGAGGGTCAAACAGGGTAATCATTAAGTTTCTTTCAGTACGAAAAGGTCAAATCCTACCACATCTAAGGTTGAACATGACCTAGGAAAAGAGAAAATAGGATGTGACAGAAATCCCTGTCAGAGAAATGGCACGTGGAGAGCTCGCCGCTCGCTAGCCGGGAGGATCGGGGCCGGGGTGAGGCGGCAGCTGAGGGGAAGCGGACAAAATGCTGCGTGTGATGCATCTCTGCGCCGAAGCTCTCGCAGTGCGGCTGGGAGGTGAGGGTCTTCTAGCTTGAGGGGAAACCTTATCAGCTTGAGTTTGGTAATGTGGCAGTGGTGTCCAGTTAGATGAGACGGAGGTGGCTTTCCTGCCTTCCTGGCATATGGTGGACAGGAGACGCAGAACATTTCCAGGGACGGCCAGACGGCCACGGGGCGCTAGAGTCCGTTGCTTGCTTTACTTCGTGACTAGAGGCAGGTAGGTGCCACACACGTGGATGCCACTGGAGTCGTCTTAACCGCAGCACCTTAACTGTCACCGTTTCTGGCACTGGGCAAGGACAACCATTGAGCAAGAGCCATTGAGATTCCAGAAAACACACAAAATTCAAAATCCACCCTTTCCCAGCAGTTAGGCCATCTGAGTGACCTTCCCCAACAGGCCATGTCTAAGAAGGAGGACGCAAGAGAAAGACAGTCCCTATGAGATAAAAGGCTTTTTTTTTAAAAACAAGGTATTTAAAAATAGCTTCTTCGAATTGACTGACTCACAGCCTGGACTCTTTAAGTGTCAAGATGCTGAGATTATACTGACAAGCTTGTCTCCCTTCTTCGAAAGGTAGAGAGATGTAAGAAAAAGGTGATCGGATTGGTTATGGAACAATGTAGGTGCCATGTTTTCTTTGCAAATCCGAACAGCGGTGTGATTAAATGCTGACCACACCTCACATACGTCACAGTGCTGGGTTTGCAACAATGAAACGTTCGTTTCCTTTACCCTATCCCATGCTTAAAGAAATAAATGGACACGTGCTAATAAGAAGCTAATAGGTCCACAGCACGGGCCATAAAGTCATGCCCTTGTTTCCCCTTATAGCACCGTTAAGCGCAGAAGAACAAGATTTTACGAAATGGAGAATAAGAATAAAACAGGTCTTAGCAGTTCCTCTGCACATTACAAATGCCACTGGACCTTCTACACCAACAAGCAATGTCACCATGTGATGTCACCAAGTGTCGCTGGCTGTTTCTGGAAAAACGCTTAGTTCCTCCCCGTGGAAATGGAGCTGAAAGGGTATGAAGTCTGCGGTAATCTCTCACCCACGTAGGGCAGGTCTGGAGGCATCCACGATGAAGAGAAAAGTCGCGTCTTGCTGACATTTCCCGAGCCACAGTTCAAGCTGCGTTTAACGCCAGCCCTGCCGCTGGAATTTTCAGTCATGAGAAACACATATATCCCTTTATCAACAAGCTGGTATAGGTCAGGGATTTTATCTGAAGTGAATCTAACTGATAACAGAAAATGAGAACCATGGACAGAGTAAGGCTCCACAGTGCTGGCTGGTGAGGGGCCAAAACTGAGCTGAGGCCATTGCTTCCCCAAAGCATCCTACGGCAAGATGAAATATTTTATGATGCACTTCTGGGAAGGGGGCCTAGGCCATCTGCACATTAGTCCTGTCTCTTGTCATCCCACCCAGATTCCTACACGTTTTAGGGCATATCAAAGTTCATAATTTTAAAAGAATCGCTGCATCACATCTAATGAAACTTAGGCAGACTGATTTTCAGTCACCTGTGCACTCTGTCAAAAAATAAAAGCATAAACAACCCTGTTCACATTTTAATATTAATAACACTTTAATTTGTTTAATTTTCATTTAAAAAACTACTAAGCTCCTTAATTATTTTCAATCCCTTTATATTTCCTATCCTTTCTAGACTGGACTGAGAAAAGCACTTAACTAAGAGATTGATGCTGTGTTTGAGAACATTTGCAGGCTGGTTATCAGTGATCATCCTAGGATGGGAGTGGCAGGTGCAGCCATAGGCTCAGCGTTACCCAACTCCCATTAAGGAAAAGACCATTCCAGAGTCCTTGGTTCTTTCTTCCATCCCAGCATCATGTGCTTCATCCCAGGAGAATCAGTGAGAATGCTAAGTCACGATAATTTTTCCAATTAAGCAGCCGAAGATAAGAAAATAGTACAAAACACTTAACCCTCACAGAATCCAAGGCAGCCCAGCATCTCTGAAAAGAAATGGGTTGTGGCCCCTGGTTTAACTGGGATGGATGCTGTTGGACACTGGTCAAAAGAATTCAGCTAAACCTTTTAAAAAATATCAGAGGCTCAGTGTCGGATAACAAGAGGATATGAAACCCCTGGGACCACAGATACAAGGAGAATTTATTGGTTTATGACCTCAGCTGCAGATAGGTTAATACTTTTCAAGTATGCATTTGGTGAAAAATACTCAAAGAAATTCTGCCAAATGAAAATCGCAACCGAAATGCAGCTTAAAAAAAAAAAAAATACCCAACCAAATTTGCTGAATAAAACAAAGCACGGGTTAATTTTTAACTGACAAAATGGGAAAATCCTTGAAAGCATGACCCAGAGAAGAGAGAGGTGAAAAGTGTGCCGTGTTAACGATGAAAGCAAATCTGGCATCACGATGGAATCAACAGGACCGTGTGTCTGCTCCTCTTTCCTGACGGAGTGTGGAGGCGCTGACTGAGTGAGCTGGGTGGCTTTCCACAGAGTTTGGGGACAGTTCAGAGACACTCGTCAGCAAAAATGCTTTCCTTTCAGTGCTTTGCTGGGACTGGCATTTTGGCTGCTGCTGTATCTGCAGAAAGCAGCCCACAAGGACACAGCCTGCAGCATCCTTCTCACGGGTGCTGCTGCTGCTCAGGGTGCTCCAGAAGGTGGACGGAAAACTTAATGACCGGACAAAATAAAATCACGACACGCCTGAACCAGCCCAGTAATTGAGGGGGGTGGGGGGGTGGCGGGGGTGGTTAAGCAGAATATTCAAGAGAGAGAAAGCCTTCAGCAAAGAAGTCCTACTGGGAGGAAAGAAAAATCAAACCTAGAAATGAGGAACTCAAAATATTAAAGATTTAAAACACACAAAAAAGTTCTCCTTGAAGTGGTAAACATACCTTTCAAACTAAAAACAACAAAAAGGAACTGTCGAGGTCCAAGTTCGTGGCCTTGAAAGTCACAGGAGGAGTGTCGACAGCATCGGTTGTTAGGGAGATACAGGGGCTGGGATGTAGCAAGCAGGGAGAAAGAGGTGGACAGACTGGAACCTTTCACTGCTGCTGGGGGCGTAAACTGGGACAGCCAGCGTGGGAAACGGCTCCGCGATCTCTTGAAAGTTGCGCACACACGACAGAGACCGCGGAGCAGGCCCGCCCACCCCGCAGGGCTCCGGGCGCGAAGCCGCGCAGGTCGCTCGCTCACGTCCCGCTGGTGGGGACTGACCCACCGAAGAAAGGCCCACGGCAACGTAAGGCCGCTGCCTGTCGGGACGCGCGGGGGCCCTGACGACGAGCGTCCCCTTCTGTTTGGCCTCACCGACCCCCTTCCCGGCACCGGGCCATCTCCGAGCGCAAGAGGAGCTGGAAACGTCCGTCCCGAGAGGCCACCTCCTCTCCATGGCAGCGCCCGCTGTGGAAAGGCGAGCATAACGCTCGGCGAAACGGCTGCTGTGTCGGTCGTTCCCAACAGTCCAGGTGCTCTTTGGAGCAGGGCCTAGGTACTGTTATGACTCGTCGGGGCAGTGATCACTGAAGAAAAAAAATTTCCAGGGAATGAGAGAGAGAAAGGAATAGGAGGCGGGGAGAGATTTTTAGTCTATTATGATGTTAACAAACTGAAATATGTGAAAAATATCAGTGAAAGGAAATACGTACGAAAACATGCTAAACTATTTCATTTAGTTCTTATAAAAACTTCAAGAAAGAAAAAAGCAATATATTTTTTGATAATTTTGCAAATAGGAAAATTGATGTCTGCAGGATAGTCATTTTTTCTGTCAGAAGCTATGATCGTCAATTTAAATTATTTTGTCTGCTTTAATATCTCTATATAATTATATGTTTGAACCTTTAAAGTGATGGCCTTATCTTTCACATACTATATATAGTGAAAGGCAGCCCCATTTGTGACTAAAAATTATCTATCCCTGTAAACACAGTTATTAATATTTTGAAAATGGTATTTTATCATAAAAATAGTTATTACTGTAAAGTAAGTTTTCAATAATAAATATTACTTTTATTGTCATCACACTTAGGATTCTTCTAGGACTACATTGCTTCAATTTTCCTCAATATAAAAAAAAATTCTAATTTTACTTGTTTGGTTATAATTTAGATAATTAGATAGACCATTTACATAACAATTATATTAATTCTACCATTTAAGTAATCAGCTCCCTTTAGTGTGTTGTAGATGTAGAAACGTATTCATTTAAAAGATAAGTGGTAGTTCCCTGGCATTGAGGAAAAACACATTCCACCTATTCCGTATCAAAGACGGTATGAAGACGCCAAGTCTATGTCAGAACATTCCTCCTCTCTACGCATCTTCTGGTCGTATCGATTTTAACATAAGGGCTTTCATTTGTGTGACTTTTTATGTTTGTTTTCTCCTGGTTTAGAATAAGAAGCGTACCGGGAAAATGTGTACATACATTAGAGAACTATATAATATAGACCTCATTATTAGAAATATACCATCTATAGCACCTATGCCTTGGGTTTCTGGAACTTTTCATACAAAATCTTTCACCCATAATTTGAAATCATTCTTCTACCAGTAAGTTCTAAACACTTAATTGTTATTGTCTTCTCCAGTGGCGTCTTCATCAGTGGGGGACGTTCCTCTAAGAATCTTGATGGAAAGCCTGCCTATTTTCTTAGCTGGAATCTGGTAACTAAAACGCATCTGTGGCGTTTCGTAGAGAAACACCAACGAGAGTGCCATTTTAGAAAACACTTGCTAAAGGAAGTGATTTCATGACACTTATTTGTGGACTCCCTGTTTCCCTGTAGAAATAATTACTTATGATTGAACTGCTGAAATACAGGGAGAGAAAAATCTCAAATATACCCAGTAGCTTTAAAACGTATTCTGCTGCACAGGACATTTCTGCAGAGATTTGGGCAATGACAGCATGTTAGCAGTGTGTGTGTGTGCACGCGCGTGTGTGCATGTGTATGTATGTGTACGATGCAGGATTTCATAGTAGACAACTGCATATATGTATGAGAAGACATTTTAGGTGCTGTACAGATATGTAAAGAGATAAAAATATAATGCTTATAAGTTTAAAATCTAAATAATAGAATATATCTACAAGGAATTTGCGAATAAGAGAATAAGTCCCCTGCGATAAGTGCCAAATTTGTGACATGGGCGCAGGTCGTACAAGCAGAGCTTTTCGAAAGCAGAGTTCACCGCAGGGTGAAGCAGTTGCAAGGGAGGGAGGCTCGGGTCTAAAGGGAAGCCGGAGACAGGAAGCAGCAGCCCGGTGGCGTCAGGGGTCGTGCTGGGGCCGCGATGCCGGGCGGCCGCGGGCAGCGTGAGCGGAGCCGTGTGGCTGGGGCATGAGGCTCACACGTGGCGCAGAGGTGAGCTGTGCACATGCCGGGGTCCGCCGCAGTGTCGCCTGAACTCACACGTCAGCAGTGGAGGCGAGCGAGCTGGTGACACCGTCCCCCCAGTCACGGCTCTTTAAATACACCACGGTGGCAACGTGAAGCAAGCTGTGGACCCCCACACCAATTCCAGAGTGTGCTTGTGGTTAAACGGTTTACCCAGCTCTCATGCCATCTTAGCTTTACCATATTCAAAAGATGCACCATAGAAGACCCTCGGCCATTTTTCGATGCCAGCCCAGAGGCATCCTCTGCCTTTATTTTATTTTCTCTCCTTTTCTGCTACTCCACACTACGTTGCTGACAAGACTACCTACTTACCACAGCCCGTGTTCTCTGCCCGTTCCCATTCCAAGTCCTTTCACAAATCATCACCTCTCTCCAAATAGCTTTCCCATCTTCTTTCCAAAAATATGTCACTTAGCTCCTCCAAGAACTTACTGAGTACTCCTATTTCTTTCTGACAGTCTTTAAAACCTTTCCAAAAAAAGTCTGACTAACACTCCATTCACACCAGCAAATACTCTTACTGATGCCACGTGCCAAATTTCCAAAGTGTCTTCTCCTTTGCCTGCTCCATCTGAGGTGTACCCACTTGCCCAGCTCCAAGCCCAGCTCACACCCATCTCCACAGCCCTGACTACCTCCGTCCAAAACGATCCTGCCCTCTCCTGAGCTCCTGTAACATTTATTGTCCGAATAGGTCATCTGACACTGAATCACATGCTACCCTGTGGCATCTCTTTTATAATCATCTGATGCTGTTACTTAAATAGTTGGGTTTCTTTCTCTCTTCACATGATTATACATTCTCCTTCCTGACAGAACAGCACTTACATATTTTATATTCTCGATAGTACCCAGCTCACAGCACTGAGATGCAGGCGTTCACTAAGCATCTGGTGATTCGGGTTGATTTCCATTTTATTAAAACTCGTACAGTCATTTCCATTTTGTTTTTCGTTTTACTTCAGGAGGGTGGGTAACTGATCTGGTCTCTCAAAGAGCTCTTTCTGTTTGAATCCGTCCCATCTATAAATGACATGATTTTGAAGAAAGTGACATCTATACACATAGGGTTGGTATATTAACAGTAGCAGTTTCTCAATATAGTTGGACCATGTAACAAGGTAAAGAGAAGATGAAGACAGTTAAGAGGTCATGTGATTAATAATTTCATGAACATCCACTTGAAAAAGTATGTATGCCAATAGGATCGAACAGGAATTTTAAGGTATCAATGATTAAAAAAAATTAAGGATTATAATATTCAAAGCCGCACAACTTCTGTGAGAGCTAATAAGAGTTTTAGCTTTTACAGCATGGGTGAAGAACAAAACCACGACCTGTCATTCTGATGTTTTCTTTCCTGTTGGACAAGGGATGGCCAGTCACAGAGTGTCGTAGACGTGACCACATTTAGCACAGCGTCGCTAGTATAGGATTGAGATAAATGGAGAAATGGGGAGGACAGCGCAGTTAGGTGGTTTCATAATAGCTGACAAACTGTACCCAAACTGCTTACCGATGAATCAGTGCCAGCTGGGTGCAGGAGTCTGAGACTTTATACAAGTCTCCTTTACAGCCTTCGTACTTTTTACCATTTTCAGTGACATGGGCACCCTGAAAGGAAGTTTGTGATTACCCAGCAGCAAGGACAGGTAGAAACCATGGGTCACCGCAGTTGGCATTTATGACAGGATTTTATAGAAATTATATGTCTATATGTATGTATAGATACATATATTTAATTTATTGTACAATTATATACAGTATATATTATAATATGTAACATGATATATAATTGCACAGTCATAGGCACAGAGTACATTCACACTAGGGCACTAAATTAGTTGCAGGACTATGGATACATATATTCGTATATATATGAAACCCTCACCTAGTTCCCTAACACAAATTGCAAACACAGAAAGGAGACTGGAGGGGCCGCGTACGGAACAGACGTGGACTTTTAGCGGACTAACGTTCGGTGTGAATAAACTGGACTATCACCTTCAGTTATACGTAGTGCACTAATTTTTTTTTTTTTGGTTTAGTTTTGTTTTAATTTGAATTTATTTAGTTTTATTTTAACTTGAATGTATTTATGAGAAACCCCCCAGAATACTGAGGGGACTTCAAGCTGGTCAAATGGGAGGTCAGGAAGGAAGCGAGGTTGAAGGTTATTGATCTTTAAAAGGCGAACACTTGGGAGGCCAGCACCAGCCACCTTCAGATGTTTGAAGAATCAGTGCAAAGAGGGTGGAGCGATAATCAGTGAATGGAAGTTACAGGGAGCCGGACTGAATTAAGTTAAGGAAGAGCTACGTTTAGAGCTGAAGTCAGAGGAGCGAGCCGGCGGAAGCGCCCGCGTTCACTGAAGAATATCAGCCAGGGCCTCCCTTTAACAGAAACCTGCTAGAGTAAATGGTCCTTCAGGTCCCTTCCACATCTGAGGCTAATTCGAGGACCATCCCGGTTCTCCGATGCATGCTGGGCGGTATCAGCTTTCAGTGACAAGTCTCGTGTATGAAAACGCAAACCGGTCACGTACCCGATGTGTCAGGGAGGCCCCCGCGAGAGGAAATGTGTCTGGTTTGTGATTTCACTATAACGTTGCTTCTATGCCTTTTATAAAATAGAAATGTTTTTAGTATTTATGATTATCTACTTAAAAATACTGAGATTATGAGTACTCTAAATGGTCCCCAGGAAATTTTACGTTAGAGTATTAGGCTCTGGTGTCCCAGTACACTCCGTGGCATCCAAACGTAATTTCTGAGAATGTTGCTGAAACGTGACCCCTTGAATGCCTTGGAGGCAGTGAGTTCTCCTCACTGCTACTGGTTATAGCTCAGGCCTCATCTCACCCTGGTTTTCTAGTGATGGCTTGACATTAGTTCCTCCTTCCTAAATGGACCTTCTCTATAACTACCTTACTGATTGTCATTTAAATATCGCTACAGAATAAATCACCCCAAAACAAGTGGCTTAAAATAACAGCCACTGACTATTTCCCGGGCGTCTCCCAATTGGCCAGGTCGTGCTAGTGACCTGCTCCGAGAGAGACTCACTCTTGTGTATTTGGCCAGCTGAGTGTCAGCTAAGTAGCTGCGCTGACCTGATTGCATGTTGCTGAGCTTGACCGATTGCATGTAAGGTGTCTCACCTGGGCAGCTGGACTGACTTGGCTCCGCTTAGGGCGGACTTCCATTCTCCCCTTGGCTAACTTGGGGTTATTCTCATAGAGTTGTCAGCGTCCCAAGAAAGACAGTGGAAGTGTGGACATCTCCTTGAGGTTTAGTTTAGAACAAGCATGCTGTCACTTCCTTTGCATTTTATTACCTCCAACAAGTCAAAAGGACCGCCCGCCCGTATTCAGGACTCCACCTGCCAATGGTGACAGCAACCAAGATTCTAGTTACAGCAAAGGCATGGAAGATCGGAGCCATTTTGCAGGCAATCTACCATCTAGATTCTTGAGAACACACCAATTTTAGAGCAAAGAATTCCCAGAAATTGCCAAATACCTAAAATCAATCAAATCCAAACTCGACAACCCAGAGTCAAGGACTTCATCATTCCTACACAGCCTTTCTAACAACTTCCAACAGTGGGAATGCTCTGCTTCTGGGAAAGTGACCTGGTTTTGTAGGAAGAGAAGAAGCTATGGACTCAGAAAAAAATTGACTACAACTTATTAGTTAATTACACGTTAGAGCTTATAATCTGTAATTTGCACCTTAGAACTAGCTCAGATCTCTCTCTTTTTTTTTTTTTTTTTGCATTTTTCTTTTATGCCTCGTGTTCTAAACCGAATTGCATGGTTCGAGAGCTGCTAAGGGCTCCGGTGGTTCCTGCTTTCTCTGTCATCATGACCTTGTGTAATCCCCGCCCCCCGAATAACTTGCTTTAGCTAGTAGAATGCAGTAGCAGTGATGGATGCCGCTTCCAAGATTAGGTTACAAAAGCTTGTGACTTCCACCTTGCAGGCAGACTCTCTGTACGTGTGATTTTCTCAGCTTGCACACGTTGATAAAGTAGGCTGACATGTTGGTGAGGCTGAGGTGGCGAGGGCCTGGGGGCAGCTTCTGGCCAACAGTCAGTGAGGAACTGAGGCCCTTGCTTCAACAGCCCATTGAGAACTAAATTTTGCCATCAACTCTGTGAACTTGGAAGCAGATCTTTCCTTAGTTGAGCCTTAATAGGACTACGCCTAGCTGATGCCTTGATTGGCAGATCTTGCAACAGTAGACCCAGCTGAGCTGTGCTCAGATTCCTGACCCATAAGAACTGTGAGATAACAAACGTGCGCTTCAGCCCAGAAATTTGTGGGGCTGTTTGTTTTGCAGCAAGGATAGCTAAGACAGATCTGATTTCTATTAGAAATCTCCTGTTTTCATGAAGAGAACGGAGTCTGCCACCCATGAAATTTTTAAACTTTCTAAGCATGTGGCTAAAAGGCCAATATCCACATCTATTTCATAGAATTGCTGTGTTGTGAAAATTGAATAACAAATGAACTGTGCCTAATACAAAGCTGCACGATGAATTTCATCTCCCATCCTCCTCTCTTCATAAGTGTCCTCTTTGCCATTTTTCTCTTAATGTTTCTCGTTTACATTCCATATTTTTCAATATTTTTAAATGACTGAATCGACTAAAGAAATATATAAAATGCAGGCAGAGGGTGGTAAAATGGAATAAATGATCCTTTTTTCCTGAAGTAATTCTATGAAGGATGGCAAATTATTTGTCTTAGCCTGGGCTCACTGGAAAGCCAAGCGTGAAGCAAAGGCTTAAATGCTGACATTTGATTAAGGGGTGTGATCAGGGAAGCAGGGTGAGTGACAGGGGAGCTGGGGGAGGCGTGCTACTGAGCTGGGTACCACCAAGTGAGAGAACTTGCTTTTCAGTCCAAGAGTTAGGGGCAAGGAAAAGAGAAGGGTTTATTTGCCCGCTCTGGTCTAGGTTTTGTCCCATGGAAGTTCCACAGGAATCCCGTGGCCTCAGAGCTTAGGCACCAGCCAGGCAGCTGAGGTGAGAGGTGAAGCGTGGGCATGCGAGCGGACGCTCTTGATTGTGCCTGCATGAAGGCAGACGCCATGCCAGAAGAACCGCCCCACTACACCCTGGGTTAGAACTAAAGACGGGTGCCGAGACAACCTGGAGCATAACAATGGGCACATAAATAAAGACAAGTCAACGGAGTTTAGGAGGGTAATTTTCAGAGAAGAATGTGCTATTGACTGAACATTTTGTCCCCCAAAAGTCACGCATTGAAACCTAATCCAATATTATGGCATGAGGAGGCGGGGCCTTTGGGAGGTGATTAGCTCTTGAATGGGATTAGTGTCCTTACACAGGGTCCCCTAGCTCATCTGCCATGTGGGGACACAGTGAAAAGGCAGCCATTTATGAACCAGGTAGCAGCTGTCACCAGACATCGAATCTGCCAGGTACCTTCATCTTGGGCTTCCAGCCTCCAGAACTGTGAGAAATAAAATTCTGTTGTCTATAAGCCACTCAGACTATGGAGTTTTGTTCCAGCAGCCTGAACAGACAAGGCGGGTTGCTAGGACAGTCCACTTGCTGGTGAAAGGGGGCAAGGATGAATTAGAGAAAGGCTGTGGAGACAAACAGGATTTTTGCTGGCGATCAGATGACAAATGGAACATCAGTCACCACAGGGATCAGGAGGCGTGAAAACTACACACTCCAAAGACACAGAGGCACTTGGTGTGTAGGGTAGCAAAACATCTTGCAAGAGGGCAATCGGACACAAATCTGAAAAATAATACAAAATTAAATATACACAGCCTTCTCAGCTAAAATTAATGAGAGACATAACTGCTACTAATATGTGAAGGGTGTTAACAGGGAAATGGAGCATAATTACTTAGCACCATACCGGTAAACATAATTAGGAATAATGGTATGCAATTAAGAAAGAAAAATTCAGTCACAACATCAGGAAAGTGTCTCTGTTCTAGTGACATCTATTAAACTGTGACTTTGTTTTCCAAAGCAATTGGGAGGAGTCCTGTTCTCTGAAGCATGCAGAATAAAGGAAACTAGGCTGCAGAAGGAATAGCACAGTGTCAAAAAGAGATGCGCAGACGCCCGAATAGGTCTGGATCGCTGATCTCGTGTTTCTTTGCATCGGGGGCTTACAGAGGAGAAGTAAGTCTCTCTCATTTGCTGTGCACGCCTTGCCACCGGGTGCGCGTGTGAAAAGCAGAGCATCCATCCGCTCAACGGCCGCCGTGGGCCGAGGCTCCGAGGCCTCTCCGGAGCTCCGAAAGGGAAAACTGACAATGGAAATAGCACTTCGAAGGCAATTAGAGAGTGTTTAGTATTCTCTTCTTCCGTCTAACACATCTCGGCAAACTCCTTTTAGAAACAGATGGGGGTTAAGGAGCGCGCGCTCTCTCTGGGTAGGAGAAGGGCAGGTGCGGGGGCGGCGCCGGGCTGCACTGCTCAGAAGCGTCCGTGCAAAGTGGCAGGAGAACGCGGGATCGAGGCCGATCGGGGAGACCGCAGGTTGCTAAGTGGGAAACTAACGGCAGGAAGAAAAGGGTGAAGGGAGTCGAATGGTGATTTTTTTTTTATAGTGTACTTCTGAAAACTGCCAGCGCTCCAGTCAGTCTCGATGCTTTAATAACGCAGGAGACATTTAGGCTTCTGCAGTGACTGTGCACATTTAGGGAACAGTGGCTGGCGGCCGCGTGAAGATTCTGTGACTGATTAGTATGAACATGGCCTCTCTCCCCACGTCCCTCTGCGATGCTGACAAGAAAGTGGCCTGATAGATGCATGAATTATGGATTCTCCGAAGACAGAGCTGCTAGAAATTGAAGAAGGGAGTGCTTATTTTATATTGTTTGGTGCCTTCCCTACAGCAGGTGTTTGCTTAAACTGGCCCTGGTTAATTTATGAGGGCTGACATCTCGCCGTTTAACGTCGGGGCACAGACATTTCTTCTTTGCACCTTTAATTCCAGATATTTAGGACATTTCTGGAAAGCCAGCTGATCTGTGCCTATTCAAAGGAGTAAAAAGCGTTCAGAATTGGGTAAAACTAAAAGGTATACTTCCCACTAGGTATACTTTCCTACCCAGAATGTGAGTGTTTAAGCTGTCCATCTTCAATTCAGGTCTTTTGGTGAAGGCATAATTTACGAATACACCCTTTTACTCTCCAAATACCTTGCGACCAATCACCATATTATCTCAAGGGATTCTTGTAAGGATTACATGGAATGACTAATGCATATAAAGTGCTTATCCCGATGCTTGGTACATAGCGAGGATTCTACAAACACTAGTTATTAGTGTGAGGATGACGATGATGACAATGACCATTTGATGACACTACCTGTATAAGGTAACTACCTCACAGAGCGTTTCAATGCTGCAGCAACCATCACTGACTTGTGACTTCTCTAGCAGACAGCGGGGCCCTGAGAGGCAGGAGACAAAGGAGGAAGTTTTCATGAGGACGTGACAGGACTAATTTGGATGCTGTGGAGGCTGCTGGTTCCTCCCCACTTTGCTGCAAAAGCTGGCTGAGCAAGACCTTCCAGCGACTGGGTTCCTGAACCCCACTTTTGAAGAAGGCCATTTCCTAGTGTTATTTTGCAGTCTACGTGTTTTCTGGCTCTCCCTCTACTGCTCCCACTCATCTGTTTCTGTAAATACAGAGACCAGTCTCTACAAGATTAGTGGCCACGTCGCTTTCAGACCACATGTACCAGCCTAAGCTGTCAGATACGGAGCGCTTAGGCGACCACATACATCCCACTCCTTCTCTGCTTGTGGGTTTGGCCCCAGTGAACCTGACATCTGCACCACTTGACATTCATAGTGCTAGGTCCATGGACACTGCAGAACAGGCTGGGTGGGCAGCTGTCTCATTAGGGAAGGAATATGGGCTGGTGGGTAACTCAAGAGCATCGGGTCCTGTAGGAAAAAAAGAGTAGACAGTAGAAGGGACTCAGAAAATGGAAATTACTGAGTCAGCATAAAATTCGCAGTTCTCCCTGGCCCTTGTTAAAGTAACATTAGTGCGAACAGAATGGCATTTGCCAAGGAAAGTCAATGAATGAAACCTTAACTCAGTTTATTTCCCTTTTCCTCTGATGCTGTCTGCTCATTTCTATCTCCTCTGATTCAGCTGCCCTCTACGGCTGGTTTCTTCAGTCATAGAGGCCATTAAAAAGTTCGATGGATAATTAGTCCTGGTCAAAATGTTGTTATAGTCATTTAAAATATTACATACTGAGGCATATATTACTGTTATCTATTTCTAATTAGAAACTAATTATCTACCACAAATTAGAAATGAATGACTCTATCAAATGAGGGTTTGGATACAATGGAGTTATACTAAATAAGAAATTAGGAAATGCCAAAAGACGTCCCCTCATCAAACTGGGAAAAAAAAAAAAAAAAACAAGACGATCTCAGATCCATTAAAGAAAGTACATCTGAAACAGAGGGAAGAAATCTTAATTAAAAAAAAAGATCACTAAAACAGAAAATAGAGAGAGAAATAAAACCATTCTCAGATGACATTGAAGAATGCCCATCTCTTAACAGCAAGTATTAAAAATAAGTAGGCCATAAAGATGAGAGTGTAAAATGCTATGATATTGGCTTCTTATCTTTAAATGAAATTCTAATTCGACTCTAGCACAAGCAAAGGGAATGAGTATGGTGTGTTTTCCCATGCGAGCTGTCAGAATGATGAAACTGAATACGCTCTAAATCAGCTTTTCCGCGGATAGCTGGTTCTTCATCATTAATATGTATATCCTTATTAATATCTGGGCCACGTGACTCTGTAAGAACTAGTTGCGCTTTGAAATTTAGCGCTCCAATCAATTGCAAAGGTCTGTACACAAATATCATGCTATCGTGAACAAAGAAATACTATTTGTTCCTATTGGTTTCTTCTACAAAGGAAAAAATATTTTGCTACACCATTCTGCTTTCAAAATGTTCTAAAGATTTTTTAACAGTATGGAATATGTCTTCAGAACCCTGCATATCCATGGATTTCCTATTCCCTTAGCCCCTACACACCCCCCAGGAGCTGGACACCCTGTGTGAGTTGGAATGCCTTCTCATTGGGCTGAAGCAGCCTGCAGGGAGCAGAGGTCCTTGAATTTTTAAGTGAACCGGATTAAAATACCTGACCATAAGATATGAGTGCCTATCTAGGAGTTTAGTCATATTTCTTGTCATTATCAGGCTGTATTCGGAAGTACGAAAGCCATGTAAAAGGAGCTGAAATGATCAATTCCAACATTCATTACAAAGGCAGAAGTTGGAGAAAAGACAATTAAGTGAATTTTCGAAGGCTACAAAGCAGAGCTCAGCCGAAAGTTTCGATAAAGAATTTAGGGCCCTTGCCTGGTGCCGTGCGGGGTCCGGGAGCATGGAACTCTTCCCCGATGGCTCTTACCAGCACAGACGTGTGATCTGCCCTGTGCTCACAGACAATTTCCGGTACCTGGACTCTGCAGTGGCTGAGGCACACTCACTTTTTTCTCCCTCCTTCCCTCTCTACCTTCCCTTTTTCTTTCTTTTTCTCACCTCGAGTTCTTTTTTTTTTCTTTCACAACTAAATGGTGACCGAGGATATTTGAATAATAGACTAAGCCTCGGGAGTGCATTCCTTAGATAAACTGTAAAATGAAAAGGTATTTTCCTCATCCAAATGCTTTCTCCACCTTATTTCCTATTCTTGGGTTACAGAAGCAATTTACTTTTTGACCTTTAAAGATCCCCACATTCTGTGCACTTTCTCATCTCCGCTTTCAAACCAGAAACACTTTCCTGAGCTCATCTCGTTATCGTGACCCCCGAATGTAAGGAACAAGACGTCAGCTCACACACAACACCAGCTCTCACTGCCTCCCCATGGAATCGGTCTGAGTTTGGGGTTTTTGAAGTTTCACCTGATGCTTTGACACGGCTTATCAGTGGTTTTAACCATGGGGTAAAAATAACGGGAAAGGCAGCACAAGAGTTTAAATCTCAACAATACTTTCCAAAAGGATCAAAGAGTGGTATCAGAATGAAGTAAAAACGTGTGTGTTCTGCAGGGGTGGGGACACGTGGACCCTGCAGGTGGCGGTGTTCCAGGATTCCTGAAAGCTCTGTGCCGAGAGGTGCCAGGTCATGCAGGGGTGACAGGGAGGAGCCGTGGGGAACGTAGGTGACGGCTCAGAAGGCCCCCGAGGCCCTCCCTTCTCCACGCAGCCAAGTGACTGTCCCCAGGAGGTGAGAGGAGCTTCATTCTTTGGAGAAATTGGAGCGGAGATGTTCTCAATTTGTGGGCACTGGACATGTTGGAAAGCAGAGTCAAGACCAGCAGCAAAGCAAGAAGTGGAAGTCCACAGGGAGGAGGACGATGGGGTCCTCGATGTCCTGTTCTTGCTTCTTGGAGAGAAGGGAGCTGGCTCTGAAGCACCCCCACTTTCTCTAGGAGGGTAAGCGCTGTGTCTCTGGTGACTCTCGTTGCCCCGCATTAGGACTCTGGCCGTGGCGGTCTGTCCGATTTCAGGCTGCTCACCGTCTGGCTATGGGGGTCAGCGAGGGTCACGCTCTCCTGCCTCAGGCGGCATCAAGCCTTCATAATGAAGACTGGGCTGGCTCTTCTCTACGATGGCTTCCAGGTCTTGTGTTTTATAATTCTAGGTTTTCTGACTAGAGAGTGAGCAGATACGGTGCATAAAAAGTCAGTTGAATAGAAGCATAAAGGCAACGTTCTGTGTTCTTTCTCAGCAGCCATCTGTCGATTAAACTAGAATGGGAGATTTGTTTATTGCAGGCATTGACCTTCAAATTGCAATAGAGATACATCTTCAGAGAAATAATTTTAAAGCTGAAAGTGCCTTGGCTTTGTAGACTCCCCACATTCAGAGTTCTTCAGAGGACCCATCAAGGTCTATGAAACAGAGTGAAAATTAACAAGCAGCCGCCCCTGATCTCAGAGCACAGAGGTCAAGAGAACATAGATTAAAAGGATATTTTTGGTTACTTGACCAAATGTGGTTATGTTTTGTTTAAAGATTTTCTTCTTTTCCGGATATTTAAATGTTACACTGAACATCCTATTAATAAAATGCAAATAATCGATTGCTTTAATGATGTACATTTTGAGTTTCAAATTTATACCACCCCTACATAATGGTCACGTGGACCCAGATCTACTTATTAAGTATTTCTTTTCTGGCTTAGCATCTCGGATGTTGACATCCTTCAGTTATGTGTTCACTCACAAGTACAGCCCGCTTACGAGATATCAGGGACCATAATATAACACAAGTATTGATTTGGTCTTTAACGAGTGATGTTGGTTTAGTGTGAAGGGAAGATTAGAGGGGAGGAAGAACAATGACAGACATATCCATTAAGAGATGCTTCAATAATCCAGAAAGAGATGAAGGCATCTTGGGCTAGAGGGAAAATTAGGCATAAGGGAAAATTAGGATTTGAGATGATAACGGTGACTGCATGACGTGGGAAGGAGTCAGCAAAGGTCCTCTTGTTCCTTGTTTAAGAAAACAGGTGAATGGTGGTTGCATTTGCCAAGAAACGAGGATATCAGGATTTGGTGGGAAGAGGGTGCTGAGTTTATTTTTGGCTGCACGGAGGACGCGCAGTCTGTTAACATCCTAGCGGGCACTGCCGCCCAATGGAGTGTTGGGCCTGGGGCTCAGAAGGTGAAGCGGGAGGTCCCCCCCACAGCTGTGGACAATCTGACCTTGTCAGAGTGGACCGAACTGTCAGGGAGAACATGTGGCAGAGAGGACGCGCGGGACAGAAGTGAAGGATGACAACGCTCAAAAGCAGGACCGGGACTTTTTCTGTGCAGGGCCAGGAGGGAAATATTTTAGTTTTGCAGGCATGTGGTCTGTGCTGTGACTGCAGCATTCACCTCTGTCGTCGTGCTGTGAGGACAGCCAGAGACACCACGTTAGTTAGCACGTAAGCAGGGCTGTTCAGTTTCGAAAAGTGAAAAGTACACCACATTTAGCTGAGGGGCCACAGTTTGAGAGTCCCTGGTCAGGAGGGTGAGAAAAGAAGAATGAACAGGAAAACCACGAGAGAGTGAGTCAACAGAACCCAAGGGGAAGATGCCTCGAGAGGGGGCGTGGTCTGGAGTTCTGTGTCCATTAACAGAAGGTATAAGGCTTGGCGAGCAGCCTAGCGTTCTTTGCCTCCTAGTGGATTTCAAACCAATTACGTTACATCCGAGAATAAATCCATCACTTTTGGCTGTCTTTTATGCAAAACAGGAAACTTAATTATCCCTAAACTTTCATTCGTAAAACCTGTTAATTTATGCAGATTATTGGATACATGTAACAATTGTGTTCTTTTAGAAATCCTTTTTGTCTTTCGCATTTAAAAAAAAAAACATTCACAATATCTACCTATCTATCACAAAATATGCCTATATTTTGAGTTCACAGAATATCCCTTTCAGCTGGTCGTCAGCTCCCACCCACCCTTGAGAAAACGCAAAAAAACAATATGTTTTGCAAGACCGTGGGTTGTTCTGCATCGCGTGTCTGTGCAGAGCCACGTGGGCCACCCAGCTACGCAGACTGTCTGGAGAAATCCTTGCACAGCGTCCCACCCCAGGTCCCGTCCACTCACACGAAACACTCCCGAAGTTCCAAATACATCTGGTTCCTTCGTACACATGCACAGTAATCACAGATTTCCTCGGTGCGGAAATGTCACAGATAGCAGCGTGTCTTTGGATGTCCCTACATTAGTTTGAGCATTTTGGGGCCTGCGGGTGTAGATGTTTTCTCAAGTTATCACTGGTTCTCCCATCATGCCATCGTTACCAGTGTTTCACTCTACAAGTATACACATCCTTCTCTTATTCCTTTTACTTCCTCTTTTCCTAACTAAAAAGTACTTAATTGGTATAAATGGTTACTCTAGTCTTTTAAAATATATTGTTTAATTCATTTCTAGATTGACAAGAATATATCTACAAGTAATTTTCTTAGATTCCATACATAGCATATTTTCCGAGCCTTAACATTTAGCAAGAATAATTCCAGAAGCATCACAAAAAATGATAGCTTAACAATGAGTATATTTTTTGCCGTACTCTTCTGTCTCTGTTAAGCATCATTCAGTTGTTTGTTTGTTTGTTTGTTTGGTATGTGGGGGGGGGGGTATAGTATTAGATGCTTAAAGCCTAATTTTTATTCTTTTTTCAATAGCTTAATTTTTTCTCTCCTTGGACCGTTACAGAAATGTATTCCTTAAACAATGTAACTCAGAAAAATTTACCACCATATGTTTTCTTTCAGCTCAGGTTTCTTTCTTATATCTTTATGGTTATTTTCACTCACTCTTTACACTTTTCTTATAGCCTATTTGGTTCCATCATTTTAATCTCATTGCCCATTTTATTCTGCATGACTGATTATATTTTCCAGTTCTTTAAAACTTTCAGCAGGCAGACTGAAATGTAATTTAAAGGCTCAGTTTCTTTGCAATCGCAGCTTATTTCAGTCAGCTTCCTTTTTATCTCAGTTTATACACCAGTCTATTCCTTTCCATTTTATATTTTATTTTCTGTGTATTACAGTCCAACTTGTTATTTCATATTTTTCTGATAACATATTCAAATGTTTTGATTTTTTTTCTTTAACTTGTGGTGTTAAATCTTTTCAAAGGTGTTTTCCTATGTACAGAATTGCAGAAAACATTTTTTTACACTCTCCCTTTTGTTTTCTCTTTACTCACCCCTGAGAGTATAGTATCCTCACTGTCTAGTTGAGTGTTAATACAATATTTTTTTCAGGTTTAAACCTGGCTGTCAGGTTTACATGTAAGTCCATTTCAGTTAGAATTAAGATGAAGCTATTAAAACAGAGACCCCCAAATACAGCTGCTTAAATAAGATAAGAATTTGGTTCTCATGTAACAGTCTGGTGTTCAGTCATCCGGACTGGCAGGGCCTCTGCCTGACTGGACCATTCAGGAGCCTGGGTTCCTTCCACGTTTTCAACTCAGAGAATGTTTTTCCTAACTGTCAAGTCAAAGCTGGGCCACTGCCCTATCGTGTTTTAATCTGGCAGAAGAGGAAAGAGAGGAAGCGAAGATCAGAGAATTTTCTTTTAAGCTAATTACTCATAAGTTATAAGCATCATTTCCACTCAGCTATCATCGTTGAGAACTTTATTACATTGCAACTGTTGGCTGAAAGATAAGATGAATAATGTCGCTTTTGCTATGTAACTATATGATTAGTTAAAACTCTGTTACTATGGGGAAGAAAAAGAAATAGATTGGGATGGAAAAGAGCCCCAACCTCTAAAGTTTTGTTCACAATTCTTGCTTTTCTGTTTTCTTTTCTTTTATTTTTTTTTTTCCTGTAAGAAGAGAGTTCTCCTCTCTAAAGTTTTGTTCACAATCCTTGCTTTTCTGTTTTCTTTTCTTTAATTTTTTTTTTTCCTGTAAGAAGAGAGTTCTCCTAGAAGATGCGTTATCAGCTGCTGTCATTATACTTTTCTCGGAAGCACTGGAGCAAACGTTTCCCTAAGCCCTGCCTCTCTCTCCCTCAGCTTGCTGCTGCCTTCATATCTCAGAATACAACACCTTCCTTTGTGTCCCCTTAGACCATGCCCATCTTATTGTGGTCCCCGAGTGCTCATGAAAAGGAAGGGCTGATAAAATGAAATTGTCTTAAACCCATTCAAAGAATCAATGAAAAATTCACAATGGGGACAATGGAAGGTGGGAAACAGGTGCAAAGGGACATCAGCTGTGTTCAATGACAGTGAAATGACACTATACAAAATAGCCAGAGATATTGTAGGTTAGATGGGGGAAAAATAGCCTCCTTTCTACTAGAGATGAAAGCACATCACTGGAGTGACTGGGGAAAGTAAGAAATAGGACCACAACTTCATAACTCCATGTTCAGACGGTGACGTCTTCTTTCTCACCGTACCTGATCAGTCAATCGGTAATTATTTTTCTCAGCGTTTAGAGGACATTTGCTGCAATGTGGCCTTTCAGAGTTACACATTTTGTTCCTACAACGCTTGTAGCTACGGTTAGTAATTTATTTTCCCATGGCGCGATTTATGGAAAGGAGACTATTTACCTTACCAGTCTACATGGCAGAGGGCTACCTATCTTGAAATAAACAAATCACAATTTCTATGTGGTTTGTGTTTAGAGAAATAGTATTGAGTTTGACAGAAACATTATATTACCATGCTCGGTGCTGCGGAAGATAGAGAGATGTATAAAGTGTAGCGATAAAGTGAGGGACCGATGTAGGTTTTCTCTACGTGCCTCTAGATGAGTGGTGATGTAAAAAAGATTCTGTCTACAAAGTAATTTCCTATGAAGAACTTAGTACAGAAAATCCCAATAGTACTGTTATTTTTAAAATAACATTTTAGAACTTGGGGGGATTGACTCTTGCATAGGAAGCATATAACTATCTCTAAAAATAGCTCATTCTTCTTTTTTTTGATGGCCGTAGATTTAATTTTGGTAAACTGTTAAAACCATCCTTTCCGAGTTTGTTAAATAAGATATGCAAGCACATTTGCTGATACATATCGTTACATGTGAAGTGACAATATGAAGAAACTGACTTCATTAAATACAGAAAGGACAACCTTCAATAATTAATGCTCCAGCCTAGGAAAATGAAATATGTTAAATATATCAATCTTTCTTCATTAGTTTGTTAATTAGTTTATATAAAGTTAATAAAATTCAAAGTGCTTTTTTAAAATTTGAAAATTATACAGCGTAATTTATAAGGGTGACTAAATGGCAAAGGGAATTTCTGAAACAACAATGACAAACTAATTTAATGTGAAATTTTATATAAACATATATTAATAAAAAACATTTCATATGGGTCATATGGTAAGTTGTAGATAAAAACAAATTGATAGAAGAGAATGAAGAGTATGGAAACAGAGTCAAGCATGTATGAGAATTTATTATATGATAATTATAATGGTAAAAACAATTTTGGATTCCTATTTCATTCTACGTTAAAATAAATTCCTAAGAATTCTGAGCTTTTACGTACTTATTTAAATTTTTCTTTTGAAACTTTGGGATGTTTGTGTAAGGCTCAAAAGTCTTTCTTTACTCCAAATTATGATATATTATTTCATGTTTTCTGTATTTTTATAGTTTTTAAAGTGTTTATTTCTTTTTGTGACTAATGTAATAAAATTTTTTTAAGTGAAATTATAAAGTTGAAAGAAAATTGGGAAATAGATGCCACATGCATTTACAAAAATGAATTAATATTCATGAGGCTAACATACATTTTATAAGAGAAAAAGAAATGTTTAAAATATGTGCCTCTAGCTTATACTATTTATTCAATTTAAATTATTTTCTATTAACTCCATATTCAAGTTCTAGTTTTCATTTTTAAAAGAATTTTTACAAATAAATGACAAGAAAATTGGATCAATTCCTCTTGCCATAATAGATAATCTGATCTCTACATTGAGTCTCCTCCTACTGAAATAAATATACAAAAATACATAAATATTGTCTATATTTAAATGTACAATTTGATGAGTTTTAACATGTGCATACACCAATGAAATCATCACCACACTCCAGACAGTATTCATCACCCCCCAAAGTTTTCTTAAACGTTTTATTATCCCAGCCTCCCAATGCACAATATCCTACTCCTAGGTAACCGCAATCTGTTTTCTTTTACAGTAGATTAATTTGTATTCTCTATAATTTTTAGATAAATGGAATTACATGCTATGTAGTTTTGTGTGTGTGTCTGGCTTCTTTCACTGAACATACTTATTTTCAGATTCACCCATGTTGTTGCATACAGCTCGTTCCTTTCACTAAATAGTATTATCTTGTATAGATATATTTGAAATTTTTTTTCCCTATACTGGTTGGTGGACACAGAGAATATCTCCAGTTTGGGGATATTACAATTCTCTTGGGTTGGAATGGGTCATATGGTAAGTGTATGGTTTAACTTTTCAGAAAACTTTTTTTGTGTTGTTTGTTTTCTTATTCTTGAGTTTTGAGAGTTCTTTATATATGTTGTCCCTTTATTAGATATATAACTTACAAATATTTTATCATAGATTCTTTCTTTTAATATTCTTAGCAATGTCTTTTGAAGAGCGGAAGTTTTGAATTTTGATAAACTAATTTATAAATCTGTTCCTTTATGGCTTGTGTTTTCGATGTTATGTCTAAGAAACTTTTCCTAGGTAAATAGTTCTGCCATGTCTTCTCTCAGAAGTTTTAGAAGTTTAGTTTTATAGTTAGTTATAAAACTCATTTTCAACAAATTTTTGTATTTTGTGTAAAGTATGGAATAAATTTTTTTCTTTTAAATATGGAAATCCAGTTTTTCTAGCACCACTTGTTGAAAAGACTATCCTTTATTCTCTGAATTCTCTTTGCAACTTGGTCAAAAATCAGTTGTCATTTGTGTGTGAGTCAGATGATCTATCTGCATGCAAATATAGCATTGTCTTTGCTCTTTTTCCCCCAAAATTCTTTCGATTATTCTTGGCTGTTCTTTGGCTATTCTAGGTCATTTTTATTTCATTATGAATTTAATTTGTTAGTTTCTACCAAAAAAAAAAAATAGGAGATTTGGATAGGGGTTACATTAAGTAAGGAATCGATAAGGAAAAAACTGACATCTTATCAATATTGAGTCTCCCAACCTGGAAAAAGTCATGTCTCTCTATTTAGTTAGACCTTTAACTTCCCTCAGCAACCTTTTGTAGTTGTCAGCGTGTGGCTCTCACACATCTCTTTTCAGATTTTTAACCATGGATCCTTTCGATGCTATGCAAATGATACTTTTTAACATATCAATTCCAATTGTGCTAGTATTTTGAGATAAAATCAATTTTTATATGTTGATCTCGTATCCTGTAGTCTTGCTAAATAAACATATTAGTTTTATTATTTTTGTAGATTCCATTGGACGTCTGCCTATTCGATTTTGTCACCTGCGAATAAAGGCAGCTTTACTTCTTTCCTGTGTGGATGCCTCATTTCTTTGATTTGCCCTTTTGCACTGGCTGGGCCTCCAATACGGTGACGAAGCCTATTTTTCATATATTTTGTTTTTAAAGTGGGAGGACAAAACCTGTGCCTGTTACTCCATCTTGGTCAGAAGTAGAAATCCATACTCCAGACTTCCGCTTACTGTCTACATGCCGCGCGCGCGCGCGCGTGTGCGTGTGCGTGTGTGTCTGTGTGTGTAATTTCCTCCGTGATTTACTTTCACCCTGTTTTTTTAATATTTAATATGACTCTCTTATAAATAGCATATCATTAGATCATTTATCTAGTTTGACAATCTTTATCTTTCAACTGGATTATTTATACCGTTAATAATTTAAGTATTCGTATGTTTAGATTGTCATCTATAACTTTCACTCTTTTCTCTATTTATACCCGTTGCTTATGTTTCCCTGTTTCCTTCCCTTTCTTATTTTGATTTAAATATTTGTAGAGTTCCATTTATTTATTTATAGATTTTAGCTATACTTCACCCTTTTGGTTTTTTAATGGTTTCTCTATCATTGTTTTTATGTTGTTTACTAATCTAGTAACCTTTATATATACAGTAGAAAAATCACTTTTCCTTGGTCCTTGATTAATGTTTGATTAAAATTGAGCTGATTTAATAAGTGGTTGTAGTTATAATCGTGAATAAGTAAATTACCTTGTAACACTAAAAATTGCCTTACAAATTTAATAATTTTAATTTTAAGTACTTCAAATGCCAAACAGATCTAATTTATGGTCCTTACAAGGGAGCTACCTAAACATTTAAGCAAGTCTTTTAATTTGAATAAATCAAACTTCGGACATTAAATTCTAAGTATTCTAATACTATTTAGCAAATTAGACATTGTTGTACCTCTTCCAACATCAAATAAGCAATATGAAGTCATTTCCGTATTTTAAATGAGTCACATATGACTCCCAAATGCCCTAATGTGCCATACTTGTTTTAATATTGCCACACTTGCACAGTGCATACACAGTAACCTCTTACATGGAAATATTTGCATTGCAAATTTGATTTAAAGATTTAGATGTAAAGACGAAAAAGTATCTTTCCAAGAATGTTGCCAACTCAAACCAGTAGGACTAGTTTTACCATCTCAGTTGGATGAAGGGAGGGATTAAGGTCTGGGCTGGGGTTTGATTGTGTACTGGGCAGAGACACAGGATATGGAGGTCATATGATTTCGGAATGATCCTGCCTAGTTAGAGATGTACATGACAACTCCTTTATTTTCCTAATAACTGCTATGTAAACAGGTGAACTCTAATCCATTTCCTTCTATCGATATAGGTTTTGCAGTGTTTCCTGTTTACTATTTAAAGTTGCAAGATTTGATTGAATTCAATTGATGTCTTTATGCTTTATTGAAATTAAATAGCATCATATTTTGACATATTATTTTTTGATGCCATTCCATTTCAATTTTACACTTCTATTCTGTATCCTCATAGCTGCATGACCTTGAGCAATTACTTAATTTCCCTCAATCTTATTTTCTTGACATGTAAAATGAAGATGGTAACAGGACAGGCTCAGAAAACTGCTGTGAGCATTAATTGAGACAATACATGGAGCGTGCTTGGCTCAGAGGCTGACAGATAATAATTTTAGCTAAAATTGTTATTGTTACAAAAATACTGCTGTTGACATTAACACAAGGACTTTGGAGTGTTGTTAATGACGGGACCAGATACGTGATGGTGTGTTCACACCCTCAGTCACGTCTCACTGAGATCAACATGTGCACAGTCACCACCTTGTTAAGTCACACCCCTTCTCAGGTAGCCCAAGCAGGAAGTCAAAGTGCCCTGTCGCACATGTGTTTTAGTACACGTCACTCAGTGTCGCGCGTGTACGCTTCTTTTTCCTTATTACTACTAGGTGTCACTTGTACGCAGGTAAAGTAAAAACGACTATATGTGTCGGTTTGGTTTGACTTTTAAAAGTAATTTAACCAATACTGACTGATACAGCATCGTTGATTCAAGGAGGAAAAGCGTATGATATGAAAGACTGTTTATTTGGTAGCACTAAAGGAACAGTGGAAGAGACTAAATTAATGGACTGCTAAGGGCTATTTATATTATAGGTTAACCCTTAGTGAGATGCCCGAAATTGCAAACAATCAGTAGCTTCCCTAAAATCATATTTCTCTTTTGATGTTTCTTATTTTTCATCATTTGAGGTGAATAGAATATTTGATTAAATTTTAATTCAAAATAATGGATAATTCTTCTAGCTAGCTCAGTCTTCTCAGTCACTAGAAAGTTTAGTAATTTTCAGTGGTGCTGCACAATCGGTCCATGGACACATGTATGTGATTGCAAATACTTAACTAGTTAAAGCTCACAAACTCATGGACTTTTGCGACTGGACAGGACATCTGATGACACCAAAGCCAGACTTTTCATTTTGCATGAGACCCAGGGGAGATCGCCTGTCCAAGCCAGCTAATGATGACAATGCTCCTGCAAAGAAATGTGCAATCAAAGCTTTCCAACGTAGACTGTTATTACTTCCTCGGGGATCAGTGGGGAGGAATACCTGTAAAAGCTTTAACTTTTTTCTTATTAGCATATTTTCTTAAAAGAAAATTATTACTTAATTAACACACTGTAGCAGTCCAGGATATCAGCGGAACTCTGTATTTAAATAGTTCTGCTCTTGTTTTCTTGGCATTTCAGGCTCCACTGGAGCAGAACAGTGAAAGGACTCTGCACATTTGTGATGTGTACATTTCTGTCCCTGAGCCACATTCTCTTCCACTTTGGGTTTCCACATTTTTTGTTTGTCTTAAAGCTATTCATTTAACACTCATTTAACACATCAAACCTAATAATACAGTTGTGGCCATCTATACTTGAGTAGAGACCATGGCACTGAGGTACCGGCTGAAGTTTAATTTTATTCTAGTCATTTTACAAACAAAGCAATAAACTTCCAAGTCATTATAAAACTTGGCGAACACATATTTAGAGCATGCTCTTTTCTCAGGATATGCTTTTTCTTTTAGAGTTAAATTCTTGGGTGTTTGGTTATTATTATAAAAATAGGCAGAGATAAAAGACGATGACACAGAAGCCCTTATCTAGTCTTTTGATCACTGCTATTCTATTTGCGTACCTTTTATTCTTAGTATACTTGAATGCTAACCAATTTATAACACTGTTGAAATTTGGAGGGACATTTTTATTTTAAGTCCAATTAATTTGGGCTAAGTATATAGTATCTTTTCTCAAGGATGCCTAATCAACTTTCATTTAAAAATAGAATCAACTGATAACTAATTCTCTAGAATCTATCATCCTTAGGAGGAGAATTTATTACCGGTGTTGCATTTCCATTGAAACAGTCATGCATTCACAAGGATTCATCAGTGCAGGTGACCAAAGACAACAATATCTTAATTGTTTCAGAACTATAATTTTTCTACAGAAGTAATTTTTGTGGCTGTATAAGGAATATCCACATTTTGCCATTCCACATTAGAAGTAGCATGCCAGTGATTTTACATTAATCTTGTGAAAACAGAAGCCATTCTGACTCGTGGTTTCTTCAGAAAATACCTTTAAATGCTGCCCGGATGAACACACTAAGCACAGGCCATCGGACTGCTCAATCCACACCGCAGGTGTGAACTTCCACGAAAGCCTATGTGACCTCCAGGTTCACAGCCACTGGCTCCCACTGCAGACCCCACGCCCATGTAGCTCCTTCCTCATCTCAAACACGTGTGCCCTTAAAAGGTTCTCAGGGGGTCCCATCAGCAGAAATGGGAAGAAAAAGGCCGAGGTGGAGATAGCATATTTTTTTCCACACACCTTTTCGTCAGCTGTTGCTACCTCGCAACATTAAGATGTGCATCTGAGTCACTTTATCTTAAAAGATAAAAAAAGAAGGAAATGTGAGATATCAGAAAAGATTAAAATTATACAAATGATACAAAAATATCTTTCTTATGCTGGGTGGATATATACTGAACTCAATTATACGGTATTATTGGTAGCTAAGTTCAAAGGGGTACCTCAACATTTTCTGCCTTTTTGATCTTTTATCTACTCCAGAGCTTCCTGATGAATAACCTCTTAGCACGTTTCAGGTCCACTGTTTTGTCTTACCTGTATTGCTTTTTCAAATCTGAGATTCAAAATTTACACCTTTTGGGATGCTTGTAGCAGCAAATAATCTTGACTCAAATTAACTTAAACGATTAGAGAAATTTATTCTTTCTCGTCAGAAGTAGTTCCTCTGCCAACTACATGTTCGCATCCTCTGCTCGTTTTCAAGGTGATAACACCAATTCCAGTTCCTGCTCTCAGCAGTGCCCAGTGGTAGCGACTTCCCAGGGAAGCTGGGGCTGAGGCATTTTCCCTGGTGTCTTAGGAACAATCGTTTCTTTCCCAGAAGTCTTACCCAATAGCCTTCCTCTCATGTCAAATTGACCAGCACTGGTTACAGGCCCATTAGTGAACCAATCACCAGCCAGAGAAAGAGTCTCATGATGGAGACTCATAATTAGAGAAATCAATTTGTCGAATTCCTGTCATCCACCTCCAAGAATATCAAAACATCTTAAACGTTGGGACGGTAATTTCAATTTCATTCCTATATTAATTAGGGAGGAAATGTTATTTTAATAATATTAGATCTTCACGTAATGGATGATCCATCTCTCCATTTATTTTGGTCCTGTTTTGCCACTTAACAATTGTGTAGTAATTCTGCATCGGGATCTTTTGGGCATTCTTTCTTTTATTTACTCTGATATATTTTATAACTTTGCTGATTTGGGCTATTTCCATATCTCCTTGGTTAATGGAAGCAAAAATAAATTATAGTTGGATTCTTACTGTTCTGATATTTTTAGTAGAACCACTTAGGTTTCTAATGATATAATCTCATCGCTTATCAAAAATAATAGTGTTGCCTCCCCACTTTGTCTGGGATTTTGTGATTTTATTTCACTGCCTGCTCTCGCTGCAGTGGTTAGAAACTCCAGGACTGTTCAGCGTCAGAAGCAACAGTGGGCAGCCCTGCCTTCTTCCCGATTTTAATGAAACGGCCCTTAAAAATTGTGTATTCAGAGTAGATTCTCACCTTCGGTTCCCGACTAATTGGGTTTGGAAACTTTCCACTCTGTCATGCTTAAAATTGCTCAGGTATGGCTGCTAAATTTATCAAGTTCTTTCTAATGGTTCTTCATCGGGCTAATCCTTCAATATTTTAATAAAAAGAAATTTGTTGGTAGATATTCTAATGACTGAATCATGTTGTCATTCCTGGAATCAGTCGTAATTTGTCATGGTGCATTCTTTAAAAATGCTGCTGGGTGTTTTGGTTAATCATATATTTATAATTTGTCACCTGTTTTTATAAATAGAATTGAGATTTTATTTCCTTTAATAGTTTGTGATAATAGGTGTACACTCACATTGCAAAATGAGTTGGGAGGCATCCTGCTCTACACTGCCATGTATTTTTCATACCCAAGGACTTATCCACCATTTGAAAATTAAGTAGCAATCACCTTGTATTCATTAAATAATTTATAATAAAAAAGAATGGTTGCTTGCTGAAACTTTCAAATTATTTTTGTTTTTCCTAGTGAGAGCCTCTGCATTCTAAGTAATATAACTTTACTGTTTCTTTTTTTTTTTATCGAATGAGTTTAAGTATTATCTCCTGGAAGTCTTTAGCGTGCTTTCCCCACAACCTTAACTTCCTGTAACGCAGCGTGTGTACCCTGGATCGTGTGTCTTGCTTCCCGGTTTGCCCTCCTTTCACAAATCCATAGAACCATGTAATGAAAGGCCTCATGAGCTTTTACAAAAAGGTACATTTTATTCTGTATGAAATACGAAGCCATTTGAGTTTTTTGGGTAGAGAAATGGCATAATCTGATTTCATTTTTAAAAGATCATCTCTTTTATTGTGTGGAGATATTTTAGGAAGGCAAAAATGGAAGAAAGGAGGGTATTGCAGTGGACTAGCCGCAGCGGGTCTGAATAGGGAAGAGCCCTGGCAGAGAAGAGAAGTCGACAGACTTAGGATGTGATTCGGAAGTAGAACCAGAAAGATCTGTAATGGGTCAACCCAGAGGGTTCTGTAATGGGTCGACCCAGGGGCTGGAGGCGAGTTCTCGGTGATGACTCCCAGGTGTTTGGCCACAGACGCTGAATGGCAGTGCCGTTTTCTGAGGTGGGGCAGAGGTGGAAGGAAGAGGTAGAAGGTGGGTTGTGGGTAACCCTAAAATGTGCTTTGGGTGTATTTATTGTGAGATGCCCATTGAGAACTATATGTAAGAAATTCCTATTTTACCCCATCTTCCTGAATCATTCCTTCTAAGTTTCACTTTACATATTGTTTCTAATCTACTGGTTATTATACTTTTTATTTCTAATTCTGCTTATTTCCATATTTTCTTTATGTTTTTCAGAAGTTTATTTTCTCCTTAATCATGATTATCTGTACAGTTTTTAAGAGAAGACATGGTATGAATGATGACAATAAAAAAGAAGTACTTCCCCTAATACTTTACATGATTTTTGACATCTGAAATTAGTATACCTCAAACTTCCTTTAAGATATAACTGTATTTTAAGTATGAATGTATGCTAAAATCCTTTTCTTTGAAATGATTCCGTAATATTTAATAATACCGACATAGGTTGTTCACTTAATTTTTACTATTCCCATTAGTGCATTCAGCAGCTGTTTATAGTCTATGAAATCACAACACGATAGTTTAGGACAGCAAAAGAGGCCACCATAGTTAAAAGAAGCCAGGTAGAGAATTTAGCTATGCCTAACACTGTCACCCGACCTCCAGCCTGAGCACTAATGCCTATAATCCTGAGACTTCTCTGTGATCCGGAATAAATTCAGTTTAGTTTGGCCTCTTTAAAACTTGCTTATTCATTTCTGTGTGTCAAAATATGAAGTTCAAAATCATTCAGAGTGAAAATATTTTTCATTCCCACAAAGCGTTTACTACAGAAATCCAATTGCGTTCAGTGGGGATTAAAACAATGTTGAAGTTCTTTAGAATACAAATCCTACGTTTCATTAGAACACTGAATTCAGTGGTACTTTCTTCCTACATAACTCATGACATATTTTAGACATGCAGGTATTTTATTTTGGAAGAAAAATACTTGCTAAATTGTAAAAACATATTTTTTAATATTGGAGAATTAAGTGGCTCTTATCACAGTGATAGCTAGAAAATAGTAACAGATCCTGATTTCGTTATCAGTCACGAATGAGCTATACTTGATTCAATTTGAACAGATCCTGCTAAGAATGGATTTAAGATACTTGAGTATGCCAGGACACGGTCACTGACAGGACAAACGGATAATCTCTTACCAGGAAATCACAGTCTTAAACATCTATATCTCATATTCCAATGTGACAAAATGAATTAGGGCAGAAGTGAGAGTGGTATTACATGACGAGGAAGCAATGACAGTACTTTTCCATTTGTTCAGGAAATTATGAGTTGTGTACTCCTGAACTTTCTATATTTCACCAGAATTATAAGTATACTTCTTGTCCTCGTTGGTTAGTCTTTGCTTTATCCCGGTGTCTCTCAAGTCTTTGCAAAGGCAGTAATAGCAGTTGTGGTACAATACAGGAAATTTCCAACTTTTCTTCAGGCACCCTGCTAGGGGAGACCTACTGACAGTTGGAGATCTCATCACTTACTACTGTGTCACTGACCTGTTCCTTTCTCAGGCGTAGTATGATGCTGATGCAGTCAAAATCACCTTGCTCTTTATAAACATTGGGTGTGTTGTAAGTTCATTCCACTTTTTATAATTCTTAAAAAAGTTGAATCTACCATCATTACGGAGTATAGTTTAAGCATTAGATGGTGAAATGTAATTGCTAAAATAACATTGTTAAAATAAAATTTTAGCAAAGAATCCAAATCAGAGGTAATAAATAAAATACATAAAATTATGTCAAGTTCCAAATTCTAAGATGCCATTTTTGGTGAGAGGTGTTGTGGAGGAATCCAGGAGCTCATATTTGTTTTCTATTTAAAAGTGGGAAGAAGGCAGTTGAAGTTTAATAAAGCAGTGACTCTAGAATCAAATTCTTTGATGAATGACATTTGAGATTTATTATATGTTCTCTCTTCCCCTTAACCCCCATCCAGACCTCCCCTGCCATTTTAAAAAGTGAATAAATCGTTCATAGAGCAAACAGAACAGCTTTGATTTGGTCTTTTCCTATGTCAAGCGATTTTATATCAGGACTAATGAGATTAATAGTTTCCTATAATTTATTCTGAGTATTGCACATTCGGTACTGGAATTGGTTTCATTAATTATGCATCCAACATTCAAGAGAAGATGAAATATCTGGGAAAATAACATGATATTTGCCTTAAAAACTCTTATTAGCTCAATATTGGGTCCAACTGAAACCTCCTGTCATGAGGCCAACTGAACCTGCCATGAGGTTCATGGACATTTACCAGATCCTGTTTAACAATGACATAAACTGCCATCTCCAGTCTGCCAATTTTAACTGGAATTGAGATTCTGTGGTCATGTACCTATTTCTTATATTCCACTGCAATACGTGTGTGTTCCAGTATTTCTTCTTGCAATACAAGGAATGCCAATGCAGCAGCCTTGTGTCTGCATTGGATGCGGTGTGCTTCCCAACCACTCTTTCAAATCCCCAGCAACTGTTGGAAAATTTGAATACAATACTACATACATTATTGGTTGATTATCAATAGCGATGATATTTTATGAAAAAAGCCTTGACATATTATATTTTATATCAGCTTGACATTAACCTGGTGTAGGAAAAACCTCTCTTCCTTGAGTTCGAATAACTTGCATACACACATAATATCATTAGAAATTTAGGCAAGCTCATTATTTTGAAATATCTTAATTAAAAAAACAGTTGTTTCTTACAACTTGAGTTTCAAAAAAAGGCAGATATAAAAACTATAGAGGGCATTTTGTTTTTCTTTATTTTTCATACGAAGGGGATATATTGGAGTGTCCTCCTTGTTTATGCAGTTGTAAAGTCTCGATTCTTTAAAAGTAACTTATTTTAAAAAATCCGACATGATTGGTAATATAAGGGTCTACTTTTTTGTCTTTCTGTTTTGTTTCTTCTTTGGTTTGCCATTAGATAAATTGAGAGCTCGCCACGTGTTGCAAGGGCCTAATGTTACCCAAATAAATGAATTAAATCTGCCGCGAGGAAGCCCAGGGGAAGCGAACACTTGACTGAATCTGTGGGGAACGGCCCCCCACGGAGCCCTGGCAGGAGCGCGACTGTTTAAATGGGAAGTGGGGCAGACACAAAGTTAACAGACAAGTGTGCAGACTCCTGCTTTGAATGGTATTCGAATTAACTTTAGTGCCCTGGAATCGCTGAAAGGAAGATTTAAAAATAACAAGTCGTGGCTATCCAGGGACTAAGATGCTGTACGATCCAGAAAGCTCACTTGCTCTTGGGGAGGGTCTCCCAGTGTGGAAGGTCAGAGTCAATTGAAAAGAAACACAGAAACAGTCATTGTGCCCCCCGCCCCGAAAAGCTGGGGGCTACTGCAGAGACTGAGGATAAGTAAATTGGTAAATCATTGGTGTTTTAAATATTAGGAAAGACACATTGTAAATCTTCAGAGCCTACCTCAAATTTTCTATCATATTTAATGAGGACAGTTGCCTTCATGGGAATAAATTATTAGTGTTTTTAAAAGTGAAAAAAACTGTCAGCATTATTGAGGATTTGCTTATCAAGTACTGGGAGAAATGCCCCATGGAATATCTTATTTTATCCTCGGAGCACCAGTCCCTGGTACACTTTACATCATGCAGAATAAGTACCTTAGTTAGAACCCCCCAACTCCTCTGCTACCCATTTTGTCATTCATTCTCCATCTCTCTCGTAAATTTTAAAATATCACAAAGAGCCAGAGTCTTGTTCTTTTGAAAACAAGACATCCAGTTTTCATCCTGGAGTTGTAATCAAAATTTCTACTTATCTGGCATGCCTTTAGTTTTTTTTTTATAGCTTTTTAAAAGAATGAAAAAAAGAGATATCCTCCTTTAAATTTAAATCTGCTATTCATAAAGAGAAGGGAGAAATTATATCTAGGTTCGATTAAGAAGCAATGAGAATGGTTATAAATCTTTGCCTGTGGTTCTTCACGTGAAAGGAAAGTGACCTGCAGTCAAGTTACAAGCCGGAAATGAACGTTCCGTACTGTTGTACTTATTTAGAAATGAGACCTGAACAGAAGCCACCTATGGAAAAGCTGCCATCCACGGTTTATAATGGAAGAGAGTGTTGAGGATGAAAGTGGAAACTTGCATCCTACCATAAAGGCAAATGTGAAGCCACAAGACAGAAATGAAAAAAAATTGATTTAATGCCTGCTACGTGGCAAATATTTGTATATACTCCAACCCACTCAATCCAAAGTTAAATGCCCCAAAACACTAAGAAAATAATACCATGTATAAAGCACAATAGCATAATAACCTAGGACAATGGTCCAAGACTCCTTGAAGTTGAATCCTTGCTCTGTCACATACTAGTTATGTGATATTGGGCAAAATACTTATTTTTTCCCTTTTCCTTCTTTTTTTTCCATTAAATTGATCGAGATGACACTGGTTAATAACATTACACCAATTTCCGGTTATGACATTATAATTTGACATCCCTATCCTTTATTGCGTGCTCACCGACAGAAGGCTAGTTTCCTTCCATTACCAAATATTTGACCTCTTTTTACCCAATTTGCCTTACATGCCATCCTCCCCTGTGGTAACCACCATTCTCTTGTCTGTGTTTATGTGGGTTTTTTTTTTCATTAGTTCCTTCCTTTTTTCTATGTTCCACATATGAGTAAAATCATATCATTTTTCTCCTTTTCTGTCTGACTTCTTTCACTTAGCGTAATGCCCTCAAATGTTACAAAGGCTAATAGTCATTTTTATGTGCCTATTTCCTTGTCTTTGAAATAATAACAGCAATAAGGTTTGTAAGGATTAAAAGAGTTAATATTTGGACAATGCTGAACACCTAAGTGCTAGACGAATATTTGACAACACTATTAATCAGGTCAATGATTTAATATCATGAAGCAATGCTTCATATCTCATTATAATCTTAAAAGATATTATTAAAGCATAATTTAAAAAGCACATGTTATATCTGACTTAATATCAGTATCAATAGTATTAATTTAACATTAATAATATTAATAATAAAATGTTTGCTTTAATGAAATATTTATAAAATTGTTTTCAGTATTACAAAATAATGTACTTATGATTAATTGATTACATGTTATAGCAACGTAATGCAGGTCGTATTTTGCTTATGCACTAGTAATTACAATCACTAAAACAACTGACTCAACTTTTAATTGAGTTCCTACCTGTTTTCCGTTTGCTTTGTAGCATTTAGAGTTTCAGGACACAGAGATGCCTGTGAAAGGGAACTGGACAGCTTAGTTGTATGGCTGTTTCTCAGGAGTTTTAGCCTGTGAATCTACATTTTTAAAAATTCCTAAAGATTGAATATCAGTAGGTTAGGACATAAAATATTTTTTGAAACAAACCTACATGAGAAGAGTTTGCAGGAATTTCAGAAAGTCTTCAGAAAGACAATAATACTGTTTCCTATAGATATTAACATAAAACTAGAAACTAACTGTACGATAAAGCTTGTAAAGCCATATTTAAATGTCTAGTGTAAGCGTTCCCATTATGTAAGCAGTTTTAACTCTATAAGACATTATGCTGTATTCTATGATTAAATGCCCCTGAATACCAGTGAATATTTAATTTATTTTGTTGAACTACTCTCATATATCGTATGAAAATATATGGTTTCAAACGTCAGGTTTATACTCTCCTATTTGAAGGCAATTTTTTTGAGCCCTATGTATTATTTCTAAAATGGGTCAAGAACGACAACTTCAAATAACTTGAAATATCTTCTGCTTTTGATGCTAAATAACTGCTGACACACAATTTTATAAATAGACTTTCTTTTACATATGGAAATTCTTGGCTGTAGCATGAAAATGGGGTCTTAATGTTTTATAAGCAACTTCTTTTTCTGTATATAATAGAATAGTAGGTAAGGAATTGTTATTAAATTTCTTCTGTATGTCTAATATTTAGCACATTTTCACATTTATAACTTGGTCTTTTAACTATTCTGTAATACTGTATGCACATCGATTAGGTTCTTAACTACATAAAAAAGATAATAACTATTTTAATTACACCAATGAGTTGATTTTTTTGACTCTACAGCAGAATAAAAAAAAGAAGTGATTTAAAACCTTAATTAAAAATTATATCTGAATTTAATATTTTGCTTATGCACTAGTAATTACATTCATTAAAGTTTTAATTCCGAACAATACTGCCTAGATAAAATTAAGGAAACATTTCCTGTTAGTATCTGTTTATATACTGAATATCATTGGCTTTTATCCTACATTTCTCACAATTTCCATTAAATTATAATATTTTTTCATCTCATGCTTACCCATACAGTAATAATACTTCATGTTCTTCAAAATCATATGAAATGGAGAAAAAGTTAGACCTTTAGAGTTTTCCATGCAAATAAAATGTCTTATATTTTATTTCTTTTTTTCCTTCAATAAATCTATAATATCCGAACAGATTTCAAAATATCCAAGAATCCAAAGACATAGCCACCTATATATTTTAGATATTGTAGAAATGCTTGTAGGGTTTTGAAGGCCCGCATTGTATGCCCACGACTCAGGCAGTGGAGGAGGTAAGGGGCCACACTAACAATCAGCAGGTGACAGAACCAGTGGGGGAAAAAAAAATTTAAAGATAATTGTCCTGCTACTTTAGCTCTTATGAGAGAAGCAAAGACTTTACAGAAGTTTCAGTAGCCAAAAGAAATAATGCGTATAAATTCCATTTGCCTACTTAATATTGGTTTTATTTTTTACAATTAAATCATTTTTAAAGTGTCCTAAATATATTTTCCTAAGAATGGGGATTAACTGAAATGCCCACTAAGAAGATTATAGGCAAGTACTGTTAGAAATTCTAAATACAGTAGGCATAAGTTTACAAGAAAATAGATTTAGGATGTGGTTTTTAAAAAAAGACAATAATATTATGAAATCATTGGTTGTATATGGAAAAAAATGAGCTACACACACGATAACAAAGATAAGGCAGTTTCATGAGAAGAAAATTATAACGGATTTCATTTTAAACATCCAGTATGTGGTGTGATAGGGCATCGAGGTAAATATATAGCGTACCCTGATAGAGACCCGGGCTCAGCAGAGACGCGAGAGCTCCGTCTACTTGTCTGTGCCCTCCCTCCACTCACGCCCTCACATGCACATGAACAACACAAGCGGCGCCGCTACCTGCACGCCTGAGAATACATGTGCGCGCGCACATGGACATCCACGCCTGTGTCTGCGGACAGCAGTCTATGGGTGTGCGTGTGTTTGTGTGCGTCAGTATGTCACATGACGAGAGGTAAACGTGAAGCTGCACACTTTGCTGTGACCTCTGGAAGAGTCCCGTTGACTACGACGCAGAGAGCCGAGGACAGCCCGGAAGTGCTGAGGACAGGCCGGAAGCGCCGAGGACAGGCCGGAAGGCACACTTTGCTGTGACCTCTAGAAGAGTCCCGTTGACTACGACGCAGAGAGCCGAGGACAGCCCGGAACCACTGAGAGACAGCCCGGAAGCGCTGAGGACAGGCCGGAAGCACTGAGAGACAGCCCGGAAGCGCTGAGGACAGGCCGGAAGCACTGAGGACAGCCCGGAAGCCCCGAGGACAGCCCGGAAGCATATCCGTCTTCAAGGAGTGTAAGGGACCAGTGGAATTAGAGGAGGAAACTGATGACGTGGAGGAGAGGTCAACGCGGGGCAGCAGTCCGGTCTCATGGGGACCAAAGGCAGAGACAGTTCCAGAAGGAGAAGGTGCCAAAGCAGAGCTCACTGGGGTCCCCATCACGGCGCTTAGATTCCCGAGGGCCCGCTGACAGAGCGCGAAGACCCGGGGTCGTGAGGATGGGGTGCCTGCTGCAGATGGCTTAATTTAAAAGTCGGCCAGTGAAGGTAGTGAGGGAGAAAGTGCCTTTAAATATGTTTTCTCAGTTCCTTGTGCTTAGAGTATTTTATGATTTATGTTTCAGAGGAAATATGATAAACTCTCAGAGGAACCACTACCCTGAGAATTTCAAATAGGTGATTGAACAATATACACAGAGGTCGGGAGCTGTGATCTAGTGCGACTTCCTTGTACTTCCTTGTTAATGTGGCTGTAGAAAGTTTACAACTATCTCGACTCCCGTTTCTTGTGCTGAATGTTAAACGCATCCTGCTTTGCCACAGACGTTTATAAAAAACTAAGTCCATAGATGAAGCTGAATATTAAAACTGACTACTGATAACCAAGAAATATATTTATCAGGTAGAGTCTCCAATTTAGAGAATTCATCCAAAAGGAAGGGAAGGAGGATGAGGACGAAGGGGGGTGTTCTTCAGTAAGGGAAGGTAGGACTCAATTACAGGCAGCCAAGAAGGAGCCACGGTGGGGCAAAGGTGACAGCGTCAAGACCCAGGTGGACTTTTAATTGGTTAAGGTCATAGGGAAAGCAAGAAGGAATGAGGTCTGCAGCATAAATTAAGGAGTAAGACAACTTTCATCTTATTTGTTTATTTGCTTTGGAAAAAAAATATATCTGGCAAACAGGCGGTGTCTAGAGGAGAAAGAAGAGTGAAGTAGAAGTGGGACTGAGGCGGGCGCCAGCTGCTCAGCCTTGGGTTTCCAGCGCTACATGAATGCAGAATAAGATGAGTGACGCTTGATTTTACCCAGGTCATGCGCTCTGTTGTTTTGAATCGGTTCTGATGAATTAGCCTGGCCGATCTGCACGGTGAATGCCTGTTTCTATGGTAGTAAAACATGGGCAGAGTTGGGTGGAATGACTGAAATTTTAAGAGGAAAATGAGATCAAGGATAATCATGTTTCCTTAGAAACAAGAATCAACTGAACTACCTGTTTCGTATGAGCTGTTTATGGATTTCTGTAGAGGTACATTTATTAGAAGCTTCTAATAATTCTTCCCTCTCATATTAATGAAAGGGAGGAATAGAAAATACTGCCGATGGTTCAGATAATGGAGAAATCCCTTTGATCATGAGTTTATGCATCTCCTACTCACACAATGCAAGACATGCTAACAGGTGGTAAAATGGACGGACTGGAATTTTAGCAGCGTCTGCCTTTTGAAGATATTAATCATAAGAAATGAAAGAGAACAATTAAGAAAAAATTGAAAAGTGACTTGGTAACAAGTGAGCAGATGTTCTCTGCTAATCGTGACTCCATAGCCTTTAAAAAAATTATTATTAAGTTGTTCATTTAAACTCAGTATTTGACTAAGCATATATCCATCTCTGTGTCTCCATATCTGTGTGAATATCTTTATTTTTATCCGTATCAACTAGCACTTATTGTTTATTGTTCTTTATTCTAAAGCATGTGTTTGGGTTTTTTTTCAACTGAGTCTATTTTTCACCATATAAACTTTCCTCAGCGGATGTTACATTGAGAGAGTTCGAATGAGGGAGGCTCTTGGCTTTTATAGTTGTAACAGACCAGAAGGAACAGCTCGATTTAGCACATTGATTTTTACTTAGATGGGCCCCTTTTCACATGTTCTTTAACTTAAGACAATTTTGTAAAGGATTTACACTGGATTTTGATTCCTTACCATGTGTCATCTCATAGAGTACATATTAATAAATTTACTATGTTGCTTTTTATTCTGCTACAATTTACCTTCTTTTTATTATAAAACCTATTATCTCTTATCTTAAAATTAGAAGTCTTACTAGAACCCCAAAGAATAAATTCTGTTTATCATTTTATCATATTTTCAACTAGTCACAAAAAATCACTTGTATTGATCATTGTATCAGTTATATTAGGGCATTATTCAGTGTTACTTAAAGTTTTTTTTACTGTTATTCCTAGATATTAATTATGAACACATCAAGTAATGTCCTACTCTTAGTATTAAATTTTGCTTAAAATGCGTCAGTTTTAGGAATAGGTTTTATGACAAATTAAAAGGCAGTCTGTTTTGAACTGTACTCCCTTATCCCCATTTACTGCACAAATTAATTCACAAAAGAACTAATAAGTTCCCTAAGGGCAAAACAATGAATCATGAAACATACCAGACCCCTTAAAATTCTCAAAATCACAAAGTTGCCAGATTCATGGGTTAACTATTCACTCTAATTTGTAATACACTTAATACGTTACTTGCCCCACAGACAAAACCATATTTTCTGCAGATATTTAGGGCCCTGGAAGAGAGGAATAAATTTAAAGAGGGTGAAGGAGGTAATTGTGACATAGTCTAAACTGATTCATTGGAGTTGGGTATGGGAGGGTTATTAGGGTAATTAGCATACTTTAGCATATAAATCTTTGCGAATTACCACTCCTTCCAAGTCAGTGCTGCTTCTTCGGATTAAGCAGTTTCTTAGATGGGAGGACTAGATGTTTGGTTCATCGTTTTCCATTACTTTTTACTTGAAAGGCTGATTCTTTTCTGAATAAAGATCAATTTCATGTGGCTGTAGAAAGTGAATTTGTCCTAGATGTTTATTCTGGACAGTGCTGACTTATGGCAAAAAAGAGCAACAATCTTAACAGTTGTACAAGTTGTATGAGGTGTTGTGGTTTTGATGTAGAAAATATACTGTCTATATCCAATGTTGATAAATAACAAATAATTTTGTTGCAAATTGCACAGTACGGGTAAATTTTTTCCATAAACCCCTTATTGTCCTCTCTTTAGAGCTCTAGATTTGTTTCATCACAGCCACACTTCTTCAGTCTATGCCGTCTCTATTTTATGTCTCACTCAGTTCCCTGCCAACTGCGTTCTGCCTTCCACCATCATTCCAGTGAAACACTTTTCTCTCAAGTACCAACGATTTCCTTATCGCTAAATCCAGTGGAAAATGTTTCATTCCTCTATTTTGAGGAGTTCATTCGTATTGCGTTCTTTGTGCTCTCAATATTTTACATTTTCCCTTCCACGTCTTTTAGCTGGCAGTGTGTCTTCAGCTAATATCCTCAGAGAAGAGTCTGTGAAAATAATAGAAAAGAGAAATAGAGCCTTTGCCTCTAAAATCTTAGAAAAATTTGAGAGGTAGCAGGAAATGGATCCTGGGATAGACATCATGCTCTTGAGAAGTGCTTGGGGAAAATTTTGCTTCACTTTCGCAGGAGGGAAAAGAAAGATGGCTCTGTGGGTCCCAAGAGCCCCCGGAAGAGAGGAAGGGCTGTCTCATGTCAACATCAATACTGTGGATAGGAACAGCTGTCTGACGTATCTGGCTGATTTATCCAAAGGTGGCCTTGCAAAATATTTCCATATTCTAAATATGGCACAGATTGTAGCAGGGAACCCACCATGGGTCATGTGAAAAGATAAAGTAGGTGTCTCAGATCTACATGGTATGAACAGAAGATCTATCACAGGTGGCTGCAGCCTAGTACTTTTATACTGAATCTTGGAAACTAAGGTATGATTTCAATGTTGAAGAAAATGACTGAGTTTGAGAATTCTGCCAATCTAATCAAATTATAAGCTTGGCATCAAAAGGTTTGTAGAAAATCTTAGGCAGACTAATACATCAAGTGAATTGAGTATACAATATTTAGAAATAAAATCTACTGAAAATAGAGTTAAATTGGAGATACAAAGATCTTTCTGTTAGTTGTAGGACATTTGTCATTTTGGTGGGAATATATCATTATATCTCCATATTCAATTGAGTCCTTGCAATATGAGTTATGTATTCAACCTAAAGACTGAGCATACTGTCACATGGCCTTAACTTTCATCTGTACCTCTTTAAAAACATTTTTCCCAAGATTTATGAAAATAAGATAGGCTCCTTTTAGGAAAACATGAAAAAAGAAAGAAATTAAGGTTTCCATAATTTCTCTATTAAAATTTGGGTTATTTCATTCCAGATTTTTTTTGAAATACATCAATTGTTATTAGTATAAATGTAAAAGAAATAATAACTAAATTTGGTAAACATTTACCATGCGGCACACCCCCTGTAAAAGCTCTACTTGTGTGAATTCAGTGGGTACAACACGAGGGAGACCTGGTCACTACTCCTGGTTTTACAGGTGTATAGCCCGAGACGCAGAGTCAAATAGCTTACACAGGGTCATGCAGTAAGTAAAGGGGTGGTGTTCGAGCGGGGCAGCCTGGGTTTAGGACTTGTACTCCGAAATCACCCCATGACTTCAGACACAGGTGTGGCTTACACGTGGATACAGATGAGAAAGTGATTGTAAAAGCATATACAGATGTGGATGCTTCACTATGTGTTTACACTGTAAAAATCACACTTGAGTGTACTTTCATTCTAGGAATTTGTACATAAATTTTTATTAATAATAGTTAAGATCATATTTTCATTTAATACATCCATTGTCATTATCAATATTGTTAAAATAATTTTTGGTAATATTATAGTAGTCATTTAAATAGATGATACTCCATACTTGCAACTATTCCTGTCATGAGAATACTCATAATACTCATAATAGTATACTGTATACTACATTACATATTATAGATAATATAAGTAATAGTATAATAGATAATACTCTATATGATAACTGTCTCATCATCTACATAACAACTACCTTTTTGGTGGATATAATTTGAATCTTATGTTTGATATACTACTATAAGGAACATTTTTGTTCATAAAACCTTGCTGAGAATTCTAATTATTTCTCTAGCATATAGTGCTAAGAATAGAAACCAGTGGATAAAGGACATGATAAATTTCATTACACTTAATTTGTAATCCCCGATTGTATTTCAGACTATGGGATTGGTTTATGCTTCCTCCAGGAATATATGAAAGTGTCTTTCTTACACTACCTTTGCCAACAATGATCGTTATTATTATTATTTTTTTTAATCTCTAAAAATATATGTGTTTGGTAGGTAAGGATTTCGTCGCAGTTGGGAGGGGTGGTGCTGCACTCTTCTGTGCATCTGTATTCCGTGATGGAGTCTGGAGTTGCATCTGCTCTGAATAATTCTTTTAGTGTGTTCTCAAGTTAGGCACTGAAATTGTCCTTTATTTCCTTATTCATGAGTTAAACAGAAATAAATCATGGTAACCTCTGCTCTTTTCTCTTAAAATTCTACCTTCCCTAAGTATTATGAAAGGCCAGAGTAATTTTGGTATTTGTACAACCTGTTACTGTTGGAAATCGAGAAAGGAATTAAGATACGCCATTGACGAAAAGATGTCAGGAGTAGCCATATTTAAATGAAAAGTTTTCAGTACTACTTGGACGGTGCTAAATATCAAAAGCCAAGAACATCTCCAGCTTCTGTTAAAAACACGAGTCA